>NC_048305.1:51021716-51165127 GCF_013100865.1 Trachemys scripta elegans | reverse complement strand
CTCCCCCCCCCCACTCCTTGTCCCCTGACTGCCCCCTCCTGGGACCCCTGCTCCTAACTGCCCTCCAGAACCCCACCCCCTACCTAAGGCTCCCTGTGCCTTGTTCCCTAACTGCCCCCTCCTGAGACCCCCCCACCTGTACTCTGACTGCCCAAAACCTTACACCTCCAACCCCCAGACAGCCCCCCCCGAACTCCTGACCCATCCAACCCTCCCCCCTGCTCCCTGTCTCTTGACTACCCCCTCCAGAACCTCCCTGCCGCTTCTCTGACCCCCTGGCCCCCTTACCATGCCGCTCAGAACAGAGTGCTGCAGAGCAGCGTGCTGGGCAGCGGGGCGGGGGGCAGGGGGAGGAGCTCCAGACTGCCAGAGGCCCGAGGCAAATGGTCGGCCAGCGATCTGCGAATGCAGGGGGAGGGTGGGGGGGAGGGAGAGAGAGAGGAGGGGAGTGGTCTCAAGTTGCAGGGGAGAGGAGGGGGAAGTGGAGGAGGGGCTCTGGCTGCCGGAGCCCCGTGTGAGTGGCATGATCCGGCTGGCTGCCCCGTAAGCCGCGCACGCTCTGCATGGGGGGGAAATCCGGACATTTACAAAATTCCCCCCGGACGCTATTTTTAACTCAAAAAAGCCGGACATGTCCGGCAGAATCCGGACGAATGGTAACCCTAGTCTACTCTGCAATTGATATTTCTGTAACACTTTTCATGTCAAAAGTATTTACCAACGAACAACTAAGTTTCAACATCTCCAGTGAGTTTACTGTTACATCCTCATATAAACGGATGTACACAAGGTTAAAAGACTTATAAAAGGCCACACTGCAAGTCATTGGCAGAACTCGGAAATAAACCCCAGAAAGCTCCAACAGTACTAATCCCCAACTAACGACTAGATCCTATTGCCTCCAGAAAGATAATATAGAAGTGACTCATCCATTCTTAAAGTGCCATTCTGTTGCCTGAGCATATCCTATGGCATTTTATTTACTTCCTTCAGTTGCAAAATCACTACTTTTTACTCCTATTGGCCTAGAAGATTTAGCGCAGCTATGTACTATGTTCTGTTCAGATTCAGAACACAAACAACAGAACTGTTAAGTGAGTACTGACTGCAGAATCTGTATTACACATGATGTGAGAAGCAAACAACACAGCTTGACTTCCACATTGCAGGGTAAGTTTCCAGGCAGTTAGTAAACCAAAAAAACCCAACAAATATGATGTCATTCAGACACAAACATGGATCCCCATTTCAGTTCTTAATAGACCCTTCAGAGTAACGCACTGCATTTTTAAAGCAAGACCAAAAAGGTAAATTTGTGCATTTCAATCCCATTAGGCCAGTGGTTCTCAACCTGTGGCCCAGTCAGCTCATAGCTGAGGCCTATGGGACATCTTCCAGGCCATACAGGTAGTATTGGATGCAGCCCACAATGGTAAATAGGTTGAGACTCACTGCATTAGGCAAAAAGCAATTATAGGTTCACTTATTTACATATTATAATTCATTTTTATTTTATTTTTTTAAAAGCTGCTCTAAACACCTGAAGCCCTCTTATTCTAATGACAGAGCCTCACAGGGAGAGGAAAACTGCTGCAATCAGATGCCTGCATTTTATATGCAGTGCCACCAGGATTTAGATTTGCAAAACTGTCAGATTTGCAAAAATGGTCAAAGTGATATATATTTTCCAACAACCAAGTGTGTTTGAAACATCCAATTTGGAGGGTTTTAATAGCCCCACGATAGATTTTTGAGGGGATATTTTTATTTTTTTAAAAAACAAACCAGTTGAACATAGATTAACACATGCACAATGAGCCAGTGATCTTGTTTAAACAATATACCAATTATTGTCACAAATCTCACTGCCAAGTCTAAAAATAAACTTTAGGACAAAAAAAATTGAAAGGGTTTTTAGTGCTCTGCAGGATTCTCGTATTTATTGTTTACCTACTTATCCAAATTAATGTGCAATTTGGATTCTCTGCCTCCTTGAGGCTGCATAACCATTTTTTCAGCACTCCAGCTTACATGGCCTAGGTAGGACAAAGGAGTTTTAGCTGGAACTGGAAACACAGCACAATCCCGCACAATGGATTCTTGGTGTGATTTCAAATCTTGCATCACTGTTTGGGTATGTGCACATCCTTATTCCCACAGACAGGCAAATGCCTGACAAGAGGCAGATAGGCCCTACAAAACTGAGTCACAACTGCAAAAACGGGGGAATTTTTATAAAGGCTTGGGGAAAATATGTTCCACTTACAAGCCATCAGCAGTGTCAGATTTCTGGTGTCCAAACAGGAAACAGTGAAAAAGAGTTCTCTTTATTTTAGTCTGAATTATATTTGAGGAATTTTACCAGTTGTGTGGTATCATCCTGTCACAGCAAGTAAATCTGCTTTAGTTAGTTAATGTGACATTTATCCTTACTGAAACTCTTTTGGGAAGTATACGTTGTTGCTTCTCTATAGTATTAATCCAAACTGGCTCCTTAGGCAAACCAAGGTAATTATCCAGAGGCTACAGTTCCAGAATGGAGAAAAAATTTACACCACAAATATTCTTGGGTACAGAATACAAGACGATATATACTCTATGTATACCCTCTTCCACAAACAATATGGGAATGTACAACCTTTAAATAAGCAAAGAACCTGCTCCTCCATGTGGTGGAAAACATACAGAATTCACAGTAGATTAAGAACCTGAAATCCAGAATCTAAACACAGTGAACCAGTGAAATTTATACTCCTTATGAGTGGCAGGAAGTGCTATTGAAATCCTTCCCTTTCTTACATTGAGCACCAATGACCCCAAGAATTCACTGGCATTCCTTGTCAGTCAATATCCATTAAAAAAATTCTTCAGACTACATAGTACATAAAAACAAGATTGTGCCTTATTTAGAGTAAAAACTTCATTGCTGCCATTCCCAACCCTGATCTCAAGTTTCCTATTTTATTCTACATTAAAACATGTTCCATGTTTGTTCTTGCTTATTAAATCAAAACAAGTCATCTTGCAAATTTCTCCCTATGGTTATCATTGTTGGTATTCTCTTCAAATCATTTTCCTACATTTCTAGTCTCCACAGTTACAGCTAGTAACATTTCGTAACTATTTTTCTTAAACTAATAAGAAATTTACCGTGCTTGGATCAATTATATGGAAATATAGTAATTTGCAGTAGAGATTGTTAGTCAGGGAAAAAAACAAATTCATATTGAACTTGGTTTATTTATAAGCATCTTCAAAGAATCTTGGAAACATTCCACTTTGGACTGGTGATGCGCAGGAAGGAGAGTAGGGGGAAGAGGCAAAGAAAGAACAAGTACGTTTCTGGAAAAAAGCAAACAAAACAAAAAACAGGAAATCCTCTTGATTCAGTATCACAACAATGTAGGCCAGACTAAACACAGGCCTGCACTTCCTGCTCCCTCCACTCTGCAACAAGCAAGGAAAAGACAGGACATCACTCATGTACAGCAGTCACACTCCTGTGAAGTCTTACATGGATATAGTACCTTCAAAATAGTGGCTTAATATTACAGAAAATATTACAGTACCTACAAAAAAACTACATTAGAAGAATATTAAGGTTCCAAATCAAGTGCTCAAAATTAGAAAATACTTGAATTAAGGTTGCCCATAGAACTCTAATTCAGCTCCCTTATGTGCAAGCGTAATGACCCAGTAACTACATCACATCCCCCCAGCCTGTCCCATTCTGATTCTGCTTCCCCACCATTCCTTGCCAGCAACTTGTCCTTATTGCTATTATGTCCCTGCTCTTCTCATCTTTCACCCCAAACATCTTGTTTCCATGCATGCTCCTCAGCCCTGCATTCTGGGGTCTACATCTGAGTCTATCTTGTTCCTCCATCATGCAGCCTGGGTGCAACATGAGAGTTTCAGGAGCACAGGGGAAACAGCAAAGTATTCAACACACATACATTCCAACAAGGCTGTGCTGAATAGGGATGCATTTAAACATGTGCTTAAATGTTTTGCTAAATTGGGGCCGCAGTCTGCAAAGAGGCTGACTGCAAGAATACACGATGAAAATACAGGTGTTGGAGCCATAATAGTAATTTCTAATGAATTCAAGTCTACAAAGTTACCACTGGACTTTTTGTTTGGTTACGTTAATAAAATCAATTTTGTTGCAGCCTGTAGGTTAATTCTGTACAGGCTTGAGGGTATATTATTCATACCTTTTAAAAAAATTAGGACAACACAAGTTTAACTTTTTAGACCAGAGGTTCTCAATCTGCTTGCGGCCCAAACAGCACAGAGCTACGGCCCATGTGACATCCTCAGAGCCAAACGGGTAGTATTGGATGCAGCCCACAATGGAAAATAGGTTGAGAGCCACTGCTTTAGACACTTGTAATATTCATTTTCACTATGCAATCTATGGGGCTACATCTTGTCCAACCAAAAAACGGTTTCACACAGGGCCTTTGGCATACCCACTGCTTTATACCCTCTATAGTTCCTCAGCATATGGTCATGATCTTGTTCCACAAACCAGAGGAATGGGCAGTAGACACAAATTAACAGACCCTAAGAGGTCAACGGGGCACTGAGGAGCAGGGAGCATTACCTAACCTTAGTGATTAACAGCAGGGCAGCAATGTCTCCACCTCTGTTGTACTTCCCAAGCTCCTGAAGTCTTTTAAGTACATAAAACAAGTGCTATCAACTCTTGTGACTTCACACCCTGCTGGAGCCGATCTGGCAACAATATGAGAAACTCCAGCATTTAGGTGATTTCCACTCAGGCGTGGGGAAAACCCCTGTGACTGACTGCCTTCCCCATCTCCTGCAGAAGAGCAGAGCAGGCAATCTGGGCTGCTCCAAGAGGCGGAAAGAAGCGGAGAGGACTTTACGAGTAGAGATGTGGAAGAGGAAGCAGGTGATGCCATTCTCATAGGAGGAAAGGGGAGGATGAAACAAAGAGCCCAAGAAGCATTCCTGCTTTCTCCTCATCCCTCCAAAGGGAGGGGGTACATAATTACGTCCTGGCATGGACTGGCACAGAATTAATTAAAATTACAACTTTTGAGTTTGGGGAAACTAGACACTCCACACCATCCAGCAGCAAGCAAGAGCTCCTGCAGCACGCGGGGGAGGGGAGAGATGTGGGGAGTCACTTAATTCAATAAATTTGGGACAGCTGACCACTCTGTCTCTCTGACACACACTTGGGTGGGATGGGAGTTCAAAAATCAAAAGAAAAAAAAACATATTTTAAAATCTCATGATGTTGGAGCCAATTTTGTAATTTTTTGGGGTCTGACAGCTTTTTTAATTTTTGAGGTTGGCAATACTGTAAAGGATCTAAGGAGGACCACAGAGGAACAGTGAAGAGAATACCCCTGCTATGCTGCCAAGGTTAATATCAGTTTGTTAAGTATTTCATCACAGTATGCAATGAGTACTTCAACAATGCTGAATGTCCTTCTGCGCATGGATAGTGAGAGCAACCACCAAAATTAGATTGTTCTTTTAAGATTCTCACAAAAAAAAAAAAAAAAAAAAAAAGTTATTGCTCTGTGGCGATACTCCATATGCATTTACCTGTAATATCACAGCTACCATGGAGCACCACAGACCTATTTTACAGTATATTTTCAACACGCCAGGGGGTAGATCAGTGAGAATGTTTAGCTATTTCTGTCCTGACTCTTCCATTTAGCCTGATCAGTGGGGCTATTCAGCACACTGCTGAATTAAATTGATTTTTTTTTTTTAATTTTGCAGTTCACGCAAAAGAACTCTCATTGCTGCCACAGATTTAATACATCAAGGAATGAACCAAACCTGTATAGATCAAATCAAGTGTTGTACATCTGAAGGCCAGGAAACAAGTTCTCAATCTGAAAAACTCTCTCAGACTTTCCTCTAGCAAGCCCCATCATTCTATCACTGCTTATTCATTCAATAAAAAGCATATTTAACACAATCAAGCATTGTTCTGGATTTAGCTATGAAACAGAAATAAATCTGGCATAAATCTGAGTTTATCTTCTTAAACCATAACCCTCCCCCCATCCAGAGAACAAATTCCAACCATATAATTTCCTCCAATTAAAAAACTCAATCCATAAACTAATCCTTAACAAATCACCTTAAGAGTTTAACGAGAGAGAGAAAGAGAGAGTGTACACACACCGGTCTAACAAACCTGCTCTTCATTTAGGAATCACAGATCTGCACATGGGTGGGGTGGGTTCAGAACAAGTTATTTTCTAGGACCATTTAGTTGACATTTTGAGAACTTGGGTCAAAATGTTTTAATCTTTAATTAACAAATGCCTCAGAATTCTTGCAGCTCTCATTTGAAGATCATCTCACTATCTGGACAGTTTTGCACAGCATGCCAGGTAACAAAGTGTTTTCCATATTAAAAAACTGGATTAATTTGAAATGAACAGACATCACATAAAAGTTAAATCAGATTTGCAAAATTGTCATATATTTATAACTGGGGCACAAAATTAACTTTCCTGTGTGACAATTAAAACATGATTTATATTTAACTCATCCTTAAAAAACAATTACATGCCCTCGGTGAGTCAGCAAGTAGAATTGTGCCTGCCTGGATTAAATGAAAAAGAATATTTTGAGAAAATTTTCAGGTGATCTCTTACTGCAGCCGAAACTGCTTCATCTTCCAACACTTTTTCTAATTCAACTGAAGTACTGTATTTTCCTGTGGTAATCTAGCTACATCTGGCCTCCTGTGTTAGTGTTATGGAGCACAGATTCTTTATTCAGACCACTGATGCAAATTTTCAAATCACTTTCCAAGAAAAGTAGAAAGACAACTAAGCAAGGAAAACTGTACATGAAACTACTTGAAACAATAACCTTGTTATTAATATAAAGTAGCAGAAAAAGGATTAACAGATTTTTCCAAGGTTAAGTCTTAGTTTATTATTAAGTAGGAATAGTATAGTTGTATATGAAGTTCAAGAAAATGAGGAGCTTCCAAAACTAGTAACTTATGAACTTACTTTGCTAACACTGTATTTTGTTTTATGTTTAACATACCAGCTCCTAGGACAAGAATGTCAAACTCATTCAGAAGAGAGGGCCAGGAAATAAATTCAGGATTTATACTCCCCTCAATCCACAAAGGATCTCCCACTAATGTCAGTGGAAGGTTTGCACAAAGATCCAAGGGAGAATATAGTTACTACAGTTACTTCCTATAGTAACTAAACTTACTTATTCAGTATCTTACTGTCACATTCAGTAAGAAAAAAAATGTTCCCTATTGGGCCATTGCTATTTCTGCCCTTTGCTTCTCTCCCTTCCCCATTGCCATTTCTCTCACTTTGTCTGTGCATCTCTTCTGTGTTTCTTTCCCTTTAGCAACTACCAAACTCCACCCATCAAGGGATTCACTCCCACTCCCTTTCCCATTCCATTCACTATGTCGTTTAGCAAACAAATAGTTAACGTTGACATTGCAGCGTCATCATTGGGCTTGAGAGAGGATACCCCCAATGACATTAATGGGAGACGAAAGTTCACACCTCTGAGCCATTTGTCTCAGGCTTTCTGAAGACTCAGGCAGATGTAATTGTGTCAGTTTACACTTAGTCCTCAAAACATGAACCATCTCTGCAGTCACAAAGGCTAGAAACTTTTTTTTTTCCCCAAGAAAGAAAATTTAGATACTGCACAGCCTGGATCTGTCATGGGGGCCACATAAATGAATCATACAAGCCAGATACCACCCACGGCCATATGTTTGAAACGTCTGTCCTGGGAAATACACTAAATGGTACACCAAATAAAACACTTAACCAAGAAGCACAGTCATCACACTAAGATGAATCAATCAAATATAATTTTATTTTGATAGATTCCACAATGCAAGGGGTTGATAACTCAATTCACATTCTGATTTGCTTTTTACTAGTTTTTTAAATTTTTCTTTTAAGTTTAAAATAGCAACTTAAGAAAAGTAAAAGCCAATTTTTGCTGCCTAACCATTAAGCTATCCAAGTAATGTGCTGTGACACACATTAGGAGAATTTCTACGTGATCAGGAAAATGAAAATTCCAGGGTAATTCTGGTAAGAAAAAATTCTGTGGTCTTACATACACTTTTTATATGTAACACAAATGGTCCATTTCAACAAAGATGGGAGTCTCATATGATAGGATACACACCAGTCAAAATATTTAGGGTGACCAGACGTCCCGATTTTATAGGGACAGTCCCGATTTGCGGGTCTTTTTCTTACATAGGCTCCTATTATCCCCTCACCCCCGTCCCGATTTTTCACATTTGTTGTCTGGTCACCCAAGAAATATTAAATAGTATGAAATCCTCAACAGCAATTAAGGCAAGACTTGTAATGCACAAAGAACGCTCGACTTCACACAAGTGAAAAGGGAAGAATAAAATCTACATTTAAAGCTTGTAAATTAAGGCCCATCAGAGTGAAGATGACAACATCTAGGTTTGGGGGAGGGAAAGAGAAAGAAACAAAAATGGATGTGTCCATCACAGCTTAATTTCAGGGGTATGAAAAGCAACACAAGCAGGGAATTAAACTCAGTCGCAGCTTTTTCAAGAGTAGCCAGGTCAAATGCCACCATTATTTGGTTATCAGGATTTGACATTAGTTTCTGCAAAGCTGTTGAAAGCTGACAGCCAAGAAGCTGTAATTTGGCAAACATGGTTATTTTTGAGCATTTGCTCAGGAAAGAGCTGGATTTAGCTCAAAGAGGAACTAGCCACTGCCTGCAATTGTCTTAGAAAGTAACTGCCAATGTCAAAGGACTCATGCATGAAATCCTTAAACTGTTTAAAAACTAGAGACACACGCAGGAAATTAATCCATTTAATTTGTTCTGTTCATGCTTTTTTGACTAGCCTAGCTATAACTTCTAGCACCAAAGCAGCTTTCATTATTAAATTAAATCAATCTTCAGTTTGCTCAGGATCCTAGCCACTATGAGAAAACACATGATTTTCTCTCAGGCTCTACCAAGATCGGAAAGAACCTTTCCAAGTAATTTCTCTCATCTACTTAGGGTGACCAGACAGCAAGTGTGAAAAATCAGAACAGGAGGTGGGCGGGGTTATAGGAGCCTATATAAGAAAAAGACCCAAAAATCGGGACTGTCCCTATAAAATCAGGACATCCGATCACTCTACACCTACTTACAATCGATCATGAAAACCCATTTTCAGGACTGCATGTTTAGCCCTACTAGCACCAGAGAGAAGAAATTACTGACAAGTCAGTGAGAGTCCTTTTAAGGCTTCCAATATCAGAATTTACTGGTGAATGACACCTTCCTAAAATCAGGAGTGGGAGAGGGCACAGAGAAGAGAAAACTGCATGTTTTGTGGCATCCTCTACTCTATCTGCATTCTCTAAAATCCTCAGGAAGACAGCACACAGAAGAAGAAATAAAATTTTCCTCTCCTGCTAGACAAACAGCAATTGAAGAGTTTGAGAGACCAGCTGACCCCCTAGAGACTCCTAGTGACCCCTGACATCTCCTACAGAAGATGTTATTTTTATTCACACCTTAATCTATTATAATATTTCATCCCATAGGACCATTCATTTAACTATCTCAAAGCACTTTTAATTCACTAATGTTTATAGTTTCACGACACACCTGTGAAGTAGATAAATTATTATTGCTCCCATTCTACAAGTAGGAAATCTTGAACACAGAAAATGTAAGTAACTTATGCAGGTCATAATGCAACTCATGTTCAGAGCTAGGAAGGAATTCTCAGTCCTATGCACTAACCTGAAGACACTGTTCTGACCCAGGAAGTAAAGTAATAATCCTATTTTTGATGTCAGAAATTGTTATGGACATACATATGCCCTCAAAGAGTAACATTAACTGGGAACAAATAGCAGTTAAAAAAAAAAAAAAACACAAACTTATGATGTTGCATTTGTTCCTTGTAATAAATAAATTTAAAAATGGATAAAAACTGCAAGAGGTAAAGTTTATTTTAAGCAGAAAGTTCTAGTTTCACGTGAGATATAAAATTATTTTTCAAGACTAGGAAAGTCTGATTTAGTCACAAATTTATTTTTAAAGATGGAAAGAGAAGAGGTCTTCAGAAATACCTACAAGTAGGTAAAGATTAAGATTCCAATAAACTGACAGAATGTATTTGCAGATTTAATTACAAATACATACATTCTAAAGTTATTTGAAAACCAGTGGCTCCTTCACATACCTGCCCAGTTCTACACTCAGGATTTTACATTTATCCAGCTCAATTTTCGCTCCCTGCTACAATTTTCTGCTTGAAAGAAACAAAAGAGCCCAAAGCTCAGTACATAAGGAGAACAAATGTACAAGAAGGGTCAGCTTGTTTAATGCACTGTTTTACAAAATCTTTTCTATTTATCTTTTAAATGGTTATGAATTAATATTAGATCTTGAAGGTTCCATGACAGGAAAACCAGAGAAAAAAGGAGAAACCTAAGGGGAAGAATTGAGAAACAAAGATATACTACAATCTTAATTATATGTTCACACTCATATCATATACATGCACAATAGCCTACAAATATTTCTACAATCTAGTAATTTGGTCTATTTTTTAAAACCTCCAATTTTCAAAATAGTCAATGATCTAGAATATTTGTAGTGACTGACATGGTAAAATTATCATCTAGCCCAACATGTATTTTGTAGTAATTTAGTCAGCAACCAGGTTCTACACATTTTAATTTGGGCTGGTAGCACAGCCTTCATAATGGTCTGTACAATTCAGGGGATGAAGCAGTTAGCTGTGAAGCTAACTTCGCTATGAACTTGGCATATGCCCAACTTTCATTAATATTGTGTGCTTTGTCGTTAAAACATTATAGCATTTTGTGTATACACTTAAATTACTCTTGTGAACCATCTTTGGCATACATAATAGTACAAGATGCTACACATATGTAGTATTTATCTAAGGTAGAAATAATTGCATTTAATAAAGAGTATAGACTCAAATTGTTGGACACTATTGTAATCCATACAAAACAAGGGTGCAGAGTTAATTAAGGTGGTACAACCTTAAACCTATCGCTTCCTGACATTTGAGCATGCAATGGTAGAACTGTAACTTTCATTTAATAGCAGCGTGTACAGAATACCTGAGTTTTCAAACAACAGCAATCTGATACAACATGGTAGCCTTTTTTTGCTCCACCACTGAAATAATGTACATAATTGTATATGCTAATTCTAAGGACATTCAGCAGAAATAGTTTAGCAAAGCCCTTCTGTATCCCTTTTTAATTACCTTATAAAGAAATAGAGTTGTAATATCATCCATAAAATGTTTAACTATCTCTTAAATCAAATACTATCAAAACTTTTCATCTTGTGAAACAGGTTTTTGGGTTTTGAGGGGGGGGAGGGGTTTAAGGTATTTTCAAGTACAGTCTCCTTCAGCTACAGTCTGGCTGAAGCTATTTGGCTGTTTTCAGTTTACCCCATCTCCCCTTCTAAAAATGAGTGTGCCTTTTCTTTGTACAGTTGAAAACTATCTCACAGCCAAATTAAACACTAAAAAAAGCACTATGGATCTCAAGAGAGGGGAGATAAACATACTTGCATGCATAAAGCTGGAGAAAATGCCATTTGTCTATTTTAAACTTGACTTTCCATGACGTGTATTTAAGAAAAAAAATTTGAATGTTATGATGGCCAATGTCAGTAATAAGACAAACACTTAGGACATTTTACTCTACTGAGTGCTTTTTGGTTAACTACAAATTCTTATATAAAACCAGTTTTTTTACCCCAATAATATATATTTTAAACAATGGCTGGAACTGCAAGTGAAGTACCTGCAAATCCTGCTATCAACATTTTGATCCTTTCAAAAAAAAAAAAATGCATGAAGTCTATCTTTTTGGAGTAAGTACACTGAATGCCCATAAAAGATGCTGATTTAAGTGAGAGACTTAAGCATTCTCACCACAGAACAGGGAAAAACATGGCCAAGAGCAGCACAAATTTCTCCTCACAACACGTTGTCATTTGTATATGAATCATGATGAAGGTACAGCACCACTTGTAGGACTGAGCCAGAAGTTCAGCCTCTGAGCCTATTTACTCCTTGGCCTCTCTGTTGAGACTGCTGCTAAAGGTGCTAGTTAGTACCAGCTGAGTTGTTTTTGTGATGTGAGCATATGTCAATTAAAATTAAACAGATCTACTATGAGCACCCTAATTTTCCTGCTCCCATCCCAAAATCAGAGCTCTCTGAACGGTTGCTACTGTCAGTCACTGAGGGGAGAAGATATGCATAAATTACGACTATCAGAATTTGAGGGTGTAGAAATAAGTATATTGTAGGTTGCAACAGGTAATTTAGGGGATAGAGAAAAGTCAGTCTCAAATTAAGAATATTTTTTTCACATTTGAGCTGGACTAGCTATATTTCTGTAACAACTCCAGCACTTTCAATTTACTTATTTTCCAGACAGCTGAGGTGTTTTTTTTTTTAAAAGAATAGAATAATATTCACCCTCTAAAGAAAGGAAGTTAAATAAGATACTCTCCAATGGGTAGAAGTGAAGCAGAACTCTATCCATCCGAATCTGATCTGGGAAACTTCCAGTCATGTAGGTTTTTTCATGAGTTCTGACTCCTTTCTTGGAACAAATTTTTATCCACTATTAGCATGAACTCAGAAGTACCCAAGTGTCTGCAAAATCCGAATTTGAAGGCACTTGACAGTCTCTAATCATGATGAATCTTAGTCGTAGAAATATTTGGTGTGCGTTTATTGGAACCAAGTTTTATGCTTCATTATCGAGCAACATGACACGTAGCAATGCAATAAAACTGATGTCCCTCCAGCATCAGAAATGAAAACTGCACCAGAACACCCGAGAAAGAAAGAGTTACTCACCGGTGTCCTTTAAACATACTGTCTTTGCAGAACCAATCTGGGATAGGGAGAGAGCCAAATACTTGGCACAAGTATAAAAAGGAGCCTGGGCCTCCCATCACCTCAATTCCTTCCACTAACTCAAACTAAAGCGCTATACCCTAAAAAGTGGGGAGTAAGTGTGGATCTGTTGAGGCAATATACTCAAAGAAGAACAGTAAGCAATTTTTTCTTCTTTCTTCACAAATTGTCTCTACAGAGCTCCACCCCTGGGATCTTAGCAAGCAGTATCAAACCTAACAAAATTGTTAATGGCATCAGAACAAAATGTCACATCCAGAGAATAGGGCTGCAGAAAGCTAAAATTGGAGCATCAAGCATTCACAAAAGACTCTATAAACAGAGAAGTTACATTTGTCTGCCATGAATCTGCATTTGATGTAGTTAAATGAGCTCTAGGGCTTTCAAACTAAGAAGTCAGAATACATAATTTAATCCACTGTAGTGATCTGTGCCAAAAGGATTCGCCCATAGACTCTTCATCAAAAGCTACAAAACGCTTAGAGGTTTATTAAAGAGTTTATTCATTACAGACAGTAAAATATAGCCCTCTAAACATCTAACCTATACAATTTAGCTTCCTTTGGCAAACAGATTTAGGAAAGAAAACAGGTTAGTTATCAGATTATGAATCTCAAAACCATTTTGACATGAATTTGGGATGAGGATACTAGTATTCCTTACTTTTATCAAATGTAGTGAAAGGAGGCTCAACTAAAGCCAGCAGAACCTTGCTATCAATTAAAGAGTTTCTACATCAAGGAATCATGCACACTCCAATATACAAATAAATGCATTGCCAGGACCGAGGAGGAGGAAAATGCTCAGGGGTGGGAGAGTTGGACAAAAAAACCTGGTGATCAGAAATGGGCTTTAAGTGATTTAAACAAAGGGTTCAATCAATCTATGGTAGAGGGAGACCCTGCAGCAAAACAATTACATTTAATGTTGCGGTCTAAGGTATATGCATCCACCTCAGCCCTTAACACGGTTCAGGAAAAGTCACTACTCCAGGAGCTAAACCACTGTCAAGCCAGTTACTGCTGGTTAGTTTCCTTCTCTGGATTTTCTGTTTGTGAGACTGAGCAACAGAACGTAATACTTTAAACTATTTAATTCCTCTCATACTGACTGTCCTTCTGATGTCTTTTATGCTGCTTTAGCATTTGTTTCCACAATGCATCATTTCTCCCTCCAAAGGCATGCCAGGGGAAGACTGCCCTAGGTCCCTCTTATCTTCTTGTAGGAAGTTTGGATAGGAGGATGAGAACGTTGGTGTACTTATATATATTTAAAAAAACCAAAAACATTATTTTCTATGAAAAAGGAGTAGAATGGTTTAAAAACACATGTAAAAGGGGAGGAGGGGCATGCTTGCACTTGCATGCCCACTCTGAATATTTCCTCAGGCCTGCCTGCTACTGGGCTATAATCCTGTAACAGAAAGTGGGTAACACTATCCTTCAAGCATGCTGAGTTTCAGGTTTACAGCCTCCTGATGTAAAAAAGATGCATTTAAAAACATATCCCCACACTGTAACTCTAGCTGAAATAGGCTGTTAAATCTCTCCAGAGGTTCAAAAGTTAGACTTTAAAACATACAATAAACTTCAGTTTGCTAGCTCTCCTTACCGGCCATGTTTCTTTCATCAAAGATTTGTTCTTTCAAAGATGAATGAGAAAAATCTAGTATTTCTCTGAAGTAGTGTAAACGTGTGTCAGTCGTATACAATACATTATGTGTTTCAGTCATCTGTAAGTATCTGCTGAATCTTGCTGTGGAAACATCTGTAAAATGAGAAAGGACTCCCCTTTGCAAGTATATTTAATGACTCAAAAGTGTTTCATCACCAAAAATACATTACAGATATTCAGGTTTTTTTCCTGTATACACTGAAGTGAACTGGTACTTTACAAAGCCTGAAATTATTTACCTTAAGATGTGTGTGTGTGTGGGGGGGGGAATCCATTTGGTGTATGCTCTTATATGATGCTAATCACCATCATATCTGAGTGCCTTCCACAATTGAACAAGACTACGATCTGTCAAGCAATGTTTCCTCTCCATTTCTCACCACAAGTGGAAAAAATGCATAGTTTTAGAAAAATGTAATGAATGAATGAATATGCTATGTGTTATTGTGTAGGAAAGCTAGAGTCAGAAGTGCAGTTTACATTTGCCCAGAAAGCAGCAAAATCCACAGATGTTCTTAGGCTATGTCTACACTGTGCACCTTACAACAGCGCGGCTGTGCCACTGCAGCCACACAGTTGTAAGGTGCACTGAATGGCTGCTCTTTATCGCCATGAGAGAGCTCTCCCAGTGACAAAATAAAAACACCTCCAACAAAGGATGGTAGCTTCATCCCCGGGAGCACAGCTCCTGCCAACAAAGCACTGTCCACACCGGTGCTTTTGTCACTAAAATTTTTGTCGTTCCGGGGGGGGGGGGGGGAAGGGGTTCACACCTCTGAGCAACAAAAGTTTTAGCAACGAAAGTGTCAGTGTAGACATAGCCTTAGTCCCTGCACGAGTTAGTTCCACAGTTGTAGGCCAGTCCCACAGAAAGAACCATCTATTGCAAACACAAGCTTCATGGTTGCAAGTTTGCTCCATTATTCCCGAGGAGTGGCGCAAAGCCAGACAACCAAGCACCCATGATCAGCACTGTCTCCCAGATGTTAGTTGTGTAAATTAGAATTGATATATTACAGTAAAATAAAAAACAGATTTGTGCCAATAATGAAATATTTTTAAAAGCCAAAACACATGATACTGATAATTAATAATGACTTCTATAAGCAATGAATCATGGCAGCCTCCACTCTGATCGCGTATGATGGTTATGAACAAGTCAAAAGACAAATGAGATTAGCTAGGGGGGGAAAAATTGACATCCGTTATCTCATTAGCCATCATTCTGTCCCCACACCCACTTGTTCGTTCAGTCACAACTGACAGACAGCAGTAACCAACAGCTCCCAAGGTACACGTCTCTAGCAAAAAACTGAAGCAAAACAGAAGCCATACAGTTTACAGGGAAGGCTCCTGTTGCAACATTAAACAACCAGATGACCAAATATTACTGGGATAGGTGGGAAAATATACTCATTTGTCATTTCCAAATGAAACTCTGCACAATGACCAGCCCTCAATGTGGACAGTATCACCACCATGGCCAAACTCACTGACATTTTCAGGAAGCTTGTTAGCACTGGGAAGGGAAGTTTGACAAAAACTCCACCATAATGCATTGTATTTTCTGAGCTTTTAAGGCTATCTCCATTAGGCAAGAAGTATCCCACTCACACACCCCTCAACAGCCTTGTGTGCACTAGCCATTTACCCACTGTGCTCGCTACACAGGCATTTTTCCCCCACAGTGTTGTCTAAACCTGCTCAGAGTAGGATTGGATGACCATGGTAAAAATATCTGTGTCCTCTTTCGCCTCACCATTGCCACCTCCACTGAAGCTACACAGACGCTAGACCAGAGGTGGGCAAACTATGGCCTGCAGGACCCTCCTGCCCGGCCCCTGAGCTCCTGGCCTAGGAGGCTAGCCTCTGGACCCTCCCCTGCTGTTCCCACTTCCCTGCAGCCTCAGTTCACTGTGACGCCGGCTCAATGCTCTGGGCAGCAGGGCTGCGAGCTTCTGGGGTAGCACAGCTGTAGAGCCCGGCCTGACCTGGTGCTCTGTGCTGCGCGGGGCGCGGCTGGCTCCAGCTGGGCAGCGCCGCTGCCTGTTCTGGTGCGGCCCCACCGCCAGCCACCAGTGCTCCAGGCAGTGTAGTAAGGGGGCAGGGAGCAGGGGAGGAGGGTTGGATAGAGGGCAGGGGAGTTTGGGGGGTGGTCAGGGGTGTGGATAGGGTGGGGGCAGTCAGAGGGCAGGGAACAGAGGGTTGAATAGGGGTGGGGCAGTCAGGAAGGAGAGGAGAGGTTGGATGGGGTGGCGGGGGGCAGTCAGGGCGGAGGTTCTGGGGGCGGTCAGGGGACAGGGTAGTTGGATGGGGCAGGGGTCCCGGGCGGGGACAATCAGGAAGGGGGGTTGGATGGGGCGGTGGGGGGGCAGCAGTGGGGGGCAGTTAGGGGTGGGGGGTGTGGGGGCAGTCAGGGAGAAGAGATTGTTGGATGGGGCAGGGGTCCCGGGGGGGGCAGTCAGGAAGGAGGGAGGGTTGGATGGGGCAGCAGGGAGCAGTTAGGGGCAGGGGTTCGGGGCAGTCAGGGGGGGTGGATGGGGCAGGAGTCCTGGGGGGGGCGTCAAGGGGCGAGAAGCAGGGGGGGGGGTCGGATAGGGGGCGGGGGCCGGGCCACGCCTGGCTGTTTGGGGAGGCGCAGCATACAATTTCTGAAACCCGATGCAGCCCTCAGGCCAAAAAGTTTGCCCGGCCCTGCGCTAGACCAACAATGCTGAAAATTCCATGTAAACACACCCACAGCACAGAATCAATACTAAGTGTATTTACTTCCTTATTTGTGCTCCAGTATCTCTGATGTAAACAAAGAGTGTATATGAACTAACTGAAGCGGAAAAATTAGCCAAGGGAGCACACGCGCGCGCGCACACACACACACACACACACACACACAAATAAATAAATAAAAAGATGTGGATCACACAAGGAGTAACTAATTTAAAAATAACAATTAAGCTACTTTGGCATTTCCCCCATCAGATTAAATTTTAAATTTGGCAAATTCTGAGCCTACTGTTGTAATAGATAAGGAAGAAACAATTCCAGATTGTGTTTTGGCTAAAGTGTCATGCACCTCCAATATGAATATATCTTTATGCTTTCTTACTCCTTTCTCACAGCCATACAGAAAATTGTCACTGCAGTCATGAGGGCAGAGAAAGAAAGGAAAGGGAAGACCAAGACAAAAACAAGCCCCAAAGTAAAAGAGGTAGAGGTTTCACAGGATCTCTATTAAAGGCATTACACAAAGGAGGGGTGGTAAGAGACATTGATTTTTATTTCCTTATCCCAGTCACATGACCTGGGTGAGGGTTATCAAAAGCTATATCCCTGTTTTATAGCAGGGGTCAGTCAATATCCATGATTCCAGTAGCTACAGAACTATTGGCAATTACATTAGACTGACTAGTGCAGGGGTGGCCAACCTGTGGCTCCGGAGCCACATGCTGCTCTTCAGAGGTTAACATGTGGCTCCTTGTATACTCTGGGGCTGGAGCTAAAGGTGCCAAGTTTCCAATGTGCTGGGGGGTGCTGACTGCTCAACCCCTGGCTCTGCCACAGGCCCTGCCCCCACTCCACACCTTCTCACCCCCTCCCCTGAGCCTGTCATGCCCTCGCTCCTCCCCCACCCCCCAGAGCTTCCTGCATGCCACAAAACAGCTGATCAGGAGGTGCGGGGAGGGAGGGGGAAGCACTGATCAGCAGGGCTGCCAGTCGGCGGGAGATGCTGGGAGCAGGGGCTGGGGAGCTGATGGGGGGGCTGCTGATATATTACGGTGGCTCTTTGGCAATGCACATTGGTAAATTCTGGCTCCTTCTCAGGCTCAGGTTGGCCACTCCTGGACTTATGGGTTACTATACTGTGATTTGATCCTATCCTCTGAATGAGGGAAGCTAACTGCTCACATACAGACCAGCAGATACAATCAGATAAATGTGTATTTTTATTTTAAGTGCCCTCCACTTCTATGTTTGTGCCATTCTGGGCTCATTAACACCACTAACTAGCTAACGTAAGCTTGTCATTTTGGGGCTACACTAATGGAAACCTGCACATCAGAGTTCTGTTCACAGCAACCATTGACTGTCAAGTGAAACTATAATCTCGCTAATATATTCCATCATATCCACCCAAGTCATCTTTTTCAAGCAACTGAACATACTTCACAAGATAGCATGAAGCCTTCTAAATTTTCATAGGTCTGTTCTGAGAGCAAGTGTTTGTAACAAATTTAAGTCTTGAGGACAGATCAGGAGAGGGCATTTGAAATACCATTTAACTCGTCAACAATTCCTTTAGCATGGTGCTGCAGGGCTGTAACGTTTGGTCAATTTTTCCATTGAAGCCAGATGTGAAGTTGATATCTTGGCTTGTGCTTGAATTCCAGGCTATTTTTCAAACCTGAAATATTTTCCTGTTAGAGGATTATGATCTAACTACTTTACCAAGGCACTGTCTAACTCTATACAATGATGTTATATTGCACAAAGTGTAGTTAGTTTGCCTCAAAGGATATGCCTACACTGTAGTTAAAGACCCACAACTCACTCATGCCAGCTGACTTGAGCTCATGGGGCTTGGGCTAAGGAGCAGTTTAATTGCAGCATAGACATTCGGGCTCGGGCTGTAGCCTGAGCTCTGAGACTCTCCCACTTTGCAGGGTCCTAGAGCCTGGGCAGCTACACCACAATTAAACAGCCTCTTAGCCCGAGCCCCACACGTGTGAGTCAGCTGTCATACACCAGTTGTGGGAGTCTAACTGCGGTGTAGGCATACCTTAAGTGCCTTGTGTTCACATACAACCTGTTTTCTAAAGCAATTTATTTGCTGTCTTAGGTCTCAAGCCCTCCTTGGAATATGAGTAACTCCACTTCAGAGAGTTTGTCCACTGTGTGTAACTACTGTACTGAGGGCAGTCCTTCAATTAGTATCCCACACTGCGTTGCTTCACATCTTGACTGACGTGATATCTTTGTACCCTCCACTGCTCCGGAGTCATACTGACTGCATGTAACCTCTGTTTAAATGCTGGTGGGTAGCCAGGGATGCCCCTCTTTAGTACCAGCCAGGAGTAAATTCACATATCCAGTACAGCAGTCATAGCCACCCCCCATGCTTCCAGATGAGCCTTGCAGAGGTCCTGGACTCATTTCCCTCTTTGGAGGCATGTATGTCCAGTCCCATTGGATAAGAAACACCAAAATGCCAACATCCACAGGGCACTGTCAGAGAAAATGAAAGCGGGAGGGAAGGGGGAGTACTTCTGGAGCTGGTCCCAGTGCTTGGACAAAGCAAAGGAGCTCCGGCAGAAGAAACTGAAGACAAGGGACCTTAACAGGACCTCCAGTAATGCTCCTGCTACATGCCCTGCTATGAGGAACTGGACCGTATTTTTGTGAGTGATGCCAGCATGGAACCCAAAATTGATGTGGTGGATAGTGCCACCGAGAACATAGCAAGTACCCAACAAACCACTGATTGGTCTCTTGACCCCAAGTATGCAATGGGGTCCAGCCAGGAGGGGAATTATCAGGGCAGCCAAGATCTGTATGACTCAGCAGCTATGGACAATACAAGAACCCCATGAGGACAGCCATACTGAAACCACTGGAGATCGGTACCCGCATCCTGCCTGAAATTGCCGCAGAGGGGAGCTGTGCTTACTAACATAGCAGAAATCTCACTATATTCTTAGGCTCTGGAAGACATACAGAGGCAGCTGGCCAGCAGCAGGTGATTTGCAGAAGTAGTGACCTGTCACTTGGATTACAGAGATTATTTAAAACTAGACAGAACAGTAGCATAAATCCTAAGGAGTGATCCAGCACTAAGAACTAAGCACATTAAACATCCAACAAGCAAGTTTCCTCATCCTTTATCTCTGGAATGTCCATATCAGCATTTGCCTCTAAATGTTTCTGATCCATACAGAATGGAAGCCTTTTTTGATCACTGGAAAATAAGAGTCTAGACAACACAGTTGTCCCTCACTGCATGATTAAGTATTAACTAAATGTACAAGGAAAGGCTCAAGGAATGTAGCTCCTGCACATTGCTTGAAAACTTCCCTTGCTCTTAAAATGGCAGAGGTATACCATATTAAGGATAGAACCTGGTAATCAGTGTTTTTACTATTCACATATCTATATGCTTTCTCAAGACAGCAGCTCAATTTGAAGAAAAACCTTACCAATGGACTTTAAGTGAAAACTGAACAGTGATGAACCTGATGGCTTAAATATTTATCCCCAAAGTCTACAGTCCCCCCCCCCACACACACCTTTTTATTTTTATTTTTTAAGGATTACCTTCTCTTGGTCTACCAACCACCTGGAGGTACTTAGATATAAAGTTACGGTCATCCATCCTACAGTGCAAAGGAGTTTTATTATATCTAATTAGGTGCAATAAAGGACCCATGACAATTACATATAGTCTCTGCATAACCTATTCTTAATTCTACCTTGCAAAGTTGGATGGTAAAGTTTTCCCCTTTGTATCACCTAGTTTTAGGATTCCCCTACCATGTTAAATCTCTCAGGTCCTCCACAGTTACATCCACCATATCCTTCAGGGTCAGTAAAATCAGAATCTCGATTCACGTCAAACACCGCTGTAAAAGAAAACTGAATTACCCTTCCAGGGCAAGTAGCTGTGAGATTAGAGAGAGCGCTCTTTAAAATGAGATAGGATACCAAAGTTAGAAACCTCACAACAATCCTTCCATGGTATCCGAAGCAAGTTTTACCAAAAATGTTTAAGGGGGGGTTGGGGGGAGAACAAGTACAATAAAATAGAAACCAAATGCATCTCTAATAGGCTGGCTACAAAAGCCACTACTGACTACCACTTCCACTGTATACGTTTAAAACAGGCATTTCCTCTAACATAATTAGTTACAATTTCACAGGGGTTTTCCTTATAACCTCACAAAATATGTTGATATGTAGCACAATGTGCTTTATAAGACCTCTTTCCTAACTCAACTCAGTTTCACTTAATGTATGGAAAGAAGAATTTAGGTATTGGTAAGAAAATATTAATGTATTCAAGAGACTCACCTGTTTAGGAGACATTAGAGCTAACACTAAACTGTAACAAGATTACAAGAGCCAGATGTAATCAAATGTATCAAGGTCTATTAGGATGTGTATATTTATATGCTTACTAATAAGGAAATCCAGAATTTCTTTTTCTATATACAATTAAATTATTGTTCACCTTTAAAAGACTAATCATTTTCTGAATATGAATATCAAATACTTGCCAAATGAAGGGTCAATAAGCCCAAAACTGAAGATATTAAAGTAAAGCCTTTATTTTAAAAAATAATAAATCAACCACAAAAGGATAAGACAGCACTATCAGAGTTTAAGTTTGAAACATGGGAGAGATTCACCATTAAACATCAATTATTTCAGATGTAGAAATGTCAGAGGTGCATTTGTACACAAAGCCCGTCTGTTGTAATATTCTGTAAGGTACTGTTTTTTACACAAATCCAAAAGTGAGGAACAGTTCACGTTTGGACACAGAATATTTTTGGTACCATCCTCTTTGGTCCCCCAAAATGTATTCAAGATCCTTCATGTTTCAGTTTTGATAGCAACCCCATTACTTTTGAGTAGAACCTCAGTGTGACCGGTTCGGTCACAGAGACCCCCTTGGGACTGTCACCTGATGTGCTGAAATTACCTCTGAGCCTGTTTTCCCTGCCAGCTTGGGACTCCAGAACCCTGTCTTGTTGAGCCAGACATGCTAGCCTACTGCAACACAGACTCAGGGTCTGGGCCACGTCCCCAAAGCCACAGACTTTAACCAAAAACAGTTCTCTCCAGCACCCAGACACCGCAATGGGATCCAAACCCCAAATAAATCCGTTTTACTCTGTATAAAGCTTATACAGGATAAATTCATAAACTGTCCACCCTCTAACACTGATAAAGAGATATGCACAGCTGTTTGCTCTCCCAGGTATTAATCAATTATTCTGGGTTCATTAGTAAAAAACTGATTTTATTAAGTATAAAAAGTAGGATTTAAGTGGTTTCAAGTAATAACAGACAGAACAAAGCAAGTCACCAAGCAAAATAAAGCAAAAACACGCAAGTCTAAGCCTAATACAACAGGTAATATCTCACCCTCAGAGATGTTCCAATAAGCTTCTTTCAGAGACTAGACTCCTTCCTAGTCTGGGCCCAATCCTTTCCCCTGGTACAGTCCTTGTTAGTTTCAGCAGACATCTCAGGTGGTAAGCAGGGGCTCTCTCATGACTGGCAGCCTCCTTTGTTCTGCTCCACCCCCTTTTATAGTTTTGGCAGCACAAGGAGGGAATCTTTTGTCTCTCTGTCTCTCCCCACCCCTCCTAATAAATGGAAAAGTACCAGATTTAAGATGGATTCCAGTATTATGTGACATGGTCACATGTCCTGTGAGACCCCAGCCTCCATTCTTCCTGGGCTGGCCCACACGTACACAGGAAGGTTTGCAAGTAAACAGAGCCATTTACAGTTCACTGATTCTGAAGCACCCTTAATGGCTTCCACGTAATATGTTTACATCAGTAATACAAGCTTATATCTTATTCTCCTAACTCCAAACATAGAAATAATACATGCAAACAAATAGGATGAACACACAGTAGATTATAAGCTTTGTAATGATACGTTACAAGAGACTTTTGCATAAAGCGTATTCCAGTTGCATCATATTCACATTCATAAACATATTTTCATAAAACACATGGAGCGCAACGTCACACTCAGTTATGAACGTCTTAGGAATGGAGGTTGTTCATAACCCTGAAACGTTCGTAACTCTGAACAAAACTTTATGGTTGTTTTTTCAAAAGTTTACAACTGAACACTGATTTAATACAGCTTTGAACTTCATTATGCAGAAGACAAATGTTGCTTTTAATGATCTTAATTTAAATGAAACAAGCACAGAAACAGTTTCCTTACGTTGTAAAATATTTTTTTTTTAACTTTCCCTTTATTTTTTTAGTAATTTACATTTAGCACAGTAATATACTGTATTTGCCTTTTTTGGGTCCTCTGGTGCTGCCTGATTGGGTACTTCTGATTCCAAATGAGGTGTGTGGTTCATCAGTCAGTTTGTAACGCTGAGGTTCTACTGCACATAAGAAACTCAGATATCATTTTTGACCCATTATACTACCTGAAGGTCACTTTTTTGCTCTAATCAGATCAATTTTTTACCATATGAAGGCAACCCCGCGCCATCACTCATTCTGTCTCTATCACACTGGCGCTGGTCAATCAATGCATTGGTATTTTCTAGGACTGATCTATTATGACAGGTGGAAAAAAATCTGTAGGCTTCAGCTCATGCATAACATTGTTTGAATACTTTTATGCATTTCCATTTTTTAAAGGCCCATTTCTCCAATATTAGAGTTTCAGTGACTTCCTTTAAGTTTTGTGTTATAGTCTAAATTTCTTTGACAACATCTACAACTCTTACTCTGGTTCCACATATCTAAATGGCCTTCTGATTTCCTATGCAGTGGCCTAAGTCTAGAGGCATAGACTTAAGAATTTAATCTTAAATTTTACTAAGTAGCATTCTTAGATCTGGAACTCTCTCCCTTGATTGGTGTAAGGCTCGTGCTATTTCTGTTTTAAAGGTTAGGCTTGGAAATGGGATTGTTGTGTTTATTTTATAAATGACTTTAGAGTGAACTTTGTGAAAGACCACCTACAGAGCAGAGATTTCACCTCATTGGGTAGTTGGAATAGTATGCTACGTTTCAAACTCAGGGATTTCTGTTTCTATATGTGGCTATGACCCTAGGCAGCCCTGTATTCACACCCTACACATTATTGCAATGATATTGGTACAAAATATGCCTTATGAGGTATCATATGAAAATTAACATCACACTGGTTAATAATATATTGTGAAATGTATGTGATGTTGCAGTACATGGAATTATGCATACCTCACTGATATTAGGCTTTAAAGTCTGTCATTAAAAGGTGTTTTAACAAGGCATGTCAGTGAGAGCTGATAAACTGATTTTCTCCAGACAAAGGAAAGAAGTCACCACCTCAAACCAAGTGTGGCCAAATTCAACAGGCTATTTCGGAGGTTGCAGGAAGAAATAATTTGCATTGTACAAATCATCTGTTGGGGAAGTGGGGGAGAGACAGAACACAGAGTCTTCACCAGGCAGCATGGCATCCACATCCAGCAAGGAAAAGGAACTTTATCTGGGGATACATTTCAAAGGTTTACTGGACTATAAAGAGAAGGGGACTGAACCCCTAAGTTATCCTTCACTGAGGAGACTAGGAAGACCAGCGCCTTGGACTCTGTGGGGATCTGGGCTCAGAGATAACCAGCTATTGCTGGAAAAGGAAGATTTGTGCGGAAAAAACTACCTTGAACAAAGACTGGGGCCCGTTACGTTAGAAAAAAATACTCTAATGGTAAAGACCTTTCTGTTTGTAACCATTTCCATCTTTACTCCTTACTCTTAGTATCGCTTAAACCTATGACATTTGTTAAATAAACTTTTTTTTATTTTTACCATAAGCCAATTCAGTGCTGTGATTGAAGCAAGACTGTTCATTAGACACCAGTTAAATTAAATGAGCTGCAGTGAGCAGACTGTTTAAAAAAGAGCAACAAACTTAATATATTCTGTGAATGTACAGTGACAGGGGTTGTGCTTTGCAGAAAGACATCTCTGAGGAGCTCGGGGACCAGAGTTCACTGATTGTTATATGCTAGGCAAGGTGAAGGCTGGTAGCAGCTTGAGAAGTTTGCTGGTGAGGAAGACAGTGTCAGCTTCCTGCCACAGCTATCTCAGTCTAATCTCCAGCAAAGCTCACTCTTTTTGAGACACAGAGTTAACACAATGGCTCACAGCTCTGCGTACCCCAGAAGCATGTTACAGTGGCCTTGAATCTTAACCAAAGAAGCTGTTATAGTCTGAAGTCATCTTTGTATTGAGGTTCCACAAGCATCTCAAATTCAGCAAGCTTTACCAAAAAGGAAGGACACCCCCTACACATACACATTTTTGAAGGGGGGGGGGGGGGGAGAGAAGAAAAGAGCCAACACCCAGCCCAATGACCTGGTGTTTTCCATGCATTTGTACTCTGATAAGCCCTGAACTGCCTTTTTCAGGGCGTTTTCACTATTAACCTTCCTGAATGCAGACATTCAGCCTCAGAAGAAAACAGAATCTAATCCACTAGGTAATGCTACTAAATATAAGTAATGAGTCAAATCCCTCACTGTGCTTCCCAGGACTTTTCATCAGGGTAAAGAAATGCTTCAGAGACTAGATCTACACAATTTGATATTTTCTAATGGGGTCAGAAGACAACTGAACATTTTAAATGTTCATTTATAACCCTTTAAAAACATCAGGTGTTTTTTCCAGAACATTTCACCAGGCAGTTATTTCAGTCCTCCAGCTGTGAAAGAGATGTCATTTAGATACAATTCTTTGCAACAGCCATTCCAATTAAATAACTATTTATCACCCTACTGACCAGGAAACAACATTTTAAAGAGTGGAAATTTCAAAGATTGTTCTATCAGGTCTCTGGCATGAGTGATCAAAAGGAGGGGGTGGAGGGAAGTGTAAAGAGCAGGGGATATCTGTGTCCCTGCTGTGGTTCTCTAGTAAACAACTAGTTTCTGTTATGGGGTCAGCTATGAGGCAATCTGACTGCTGTGCATTGTTCAGCAAGGAGGTTTAATTAGCACAACCGGATATAGCAAAGCATGCCCAGCCTGTGGAAAGATGGTCTACAGTGGAAAAGACAGCTTCTCAAGTCCATTGCCTCTAACTTAAACAGAGTGTCAGAGAAAGAGTTCAACACATCCAGCTAAGCTTGAAAGAGAAATATCAAGGCTGGCAAAGTGATAGAGAGCCAGTAGGAGTTGCATCCCACAAGGCAAATGGCTGTAAGGGGCTGCTTTCAAAACCAAGAAAAAAAAGCCTTTTGAGAGAAACAAAATCTGATCCGCAAGTAAACACAACCGTACAAATTCAATGATGCATTAATACTTTGAGCATTTCCAATGCATTTCCTCACTGACTTCAGTATATTTCTTATATCAGGGGTACAAAGCAAAAAGGTTTGTCCAATTCTACAAAACATGTTATGCGCACACACACAGTATGTTCTCTTACTCTAAAATTTCCCACTGATGACATTCACCAAACAGTTTTTAAAAGCACAAATGAAACATTTAAAAAACCTTTCAAACATCTAATCATTTTGTATTATCATCATTAGTAATAAGACTGCCAAGTGAGATCGCACAGATTAGTAGCACATTCCCATAAACTGATTTCCAAAGTCCCCTAAATATAGGGCATCTGTGGTCATCTCTTTTTCCATTTTCTGAAACCTAATTGAAGCTCAGTGTTTGGTCTCTGGTTTTAGCAAAACTTGCAAGATATGCCAATTATCTGTAACTGCAGAAGATGCCATTACAGTTACTGTCACACTAGTTTAATGGCAATGAATTTTAGAGTATTTACCACAAGAATGCAAGTAGGAACTAGGGTTGCCAGGTGTCCAGTTTTCAACCAGAAAGTCCTATCAAAAAAAGAGGACCTGACAGTGTCAGGCTAATGCGGGCAGGGAGGCACTGGGTCATCACCTGTGCCAGCCCCTACTCAGCTGGGGCCGCCTCCTACCTGCGACGGGAGGCTACAACTCCCAGCCCTGGCTCCGCAGGCAAGTACCTCCTGACCCAGGAAGAGATGGGATGTGGGGGGGAATAAGGGGAAAGCAGTGAGCAATAGGGGCAGAGGAAAGAGGAGTGAATGAATTTTAAACTTAATAAAAGCATAAGCAATGGAAGTGGGTGGGTGGGTATAAAAGGCCAGGGAGGCTAAGCCCCACCAAAAAGGATGAGGCACACTGGCCCGCTGCCTTTGGAGCACCGCCGCCGAAAGAGCGCCCAGGCTGTGGCCCTGCCCACGCTCCACCCCGAAGCCCCACTCCTCCTCTTCCCCCAAGGTCCTGCCCATGCGGCTCCTCTTCCCATCCCTGCTCCACCTTTTCTCCTCAAGGCCCCCATGCCCGCCGCGGATGAAGAGGAGTGCGTGCCCAGAGTGGGTGTCTTCAGGAGAGTAGGCAGAGCGGAGCAAGTGGTGGGCAGTGGGGCCTTGGGGGATGGGCCAGAGCAGCACGAGCTTGGGGATGGGGGCCGAGTGCGAACGGGGATGGAGGCCAAGAGGGGGCAGGCCTCAGGGTAGAACAGGGGGCAGGGCCATGGTCCAGGCACCGGTGCCCCTCCCTTCTAGAGAGCTTCGGCACTCATGCCCAGCCTCCCCAAATGCAGGAGTCACACACCGCCCATGTTCAGAAACCCCACTTTGAGTGGCAATACTGAAAAGCTTTAGATAAAGTGACTGATCCCTCAACAACTGATTAAGAGGTTCAGAAAACAACCCCTGTGAGAAAACCTTGCTACCCTTCTGGCTTTGAGGAAGGAAAAAAGTTTCTATCGCTCCCCAGAAGGGACAAAAGGGATATGTCCGCACTGCACTGTAAACCTGGGGCTGTGGGGCCTGGGCTCATGGACTCTGTGGGTACGTCTACACTGCATAGTAAGCCTGGACTGTGACTCAGGTTTGAGCCCAAGCCCCACTCCCATCCACACACAAATCAGTCTGACTCCATTCAGCAAACACTCAGGACCCAGGTCCTAGGACCCTGCTGGCAGGTGGGGGGATGGGGGGGGAATGGCTGAGAGCCAGAGTCCTGCTATGATTCATACTCAAAACCTGTTATTTTGCAGTGTGAACACAGCTCAAGTGGCTGATATGGTTGGGTCCTCTGATGGTGCTAATCCCTCAGACAGAGACAAACACCTAAAAGATCTTTATCAAGCATTCTTAAAAACTACAATACCCACTTGGGGAAGTGAGAAAACAGATTGACAGAGCGAGACTGGTACCCAGAAATCACCTACTACAGGACAGGCCCAACAAGGAAAACAACAGAACACCGCTGGCCATCATATACAGCCCCCAGCTAAAACCTCTCCAGCACATCAACAATTTACAACCTATCCTGGAAAACGATCCCTCACACTCACAGACCTTGGGAGGCAGGCCAGTCCTCGCTTACAGACAGCCCCCCAACCTGAAGCAAATACTCACCAGCAACTACACACCACAGAAACACTAACCAGGAACCAATCCCTGTAACAAACCTTGTTGCCTACTCTGTCCTCATATCTATTCTAGCGACACCATCAGAGGACAACCACATCAGCCACACCATCAGGGACTCATTCACCTACACATCTACTAATGTGATATATGCCATCACGTGCCAGCAATGCCCCTCTGCCATGTACTTTGGCCAAACCGGACAGTCCCCACGTAAAAGAATAAATGGACACAAATTGGACATCAGGAATGGTAACACACAAAAGCCAGTAGGCGAACACTTCAATCTTCCTGGACATTCTATAACAGATTTAAAAGTAGCCATAGTTGAACAAAAAAAAACTTCAGAAACAGACTTCAAAGAGAAACTGCAGAACTAAAATTCATTTGCAAATTTAACACCATTAATTTGGGCTTGAATAGGGACCGGGAATGGCTGGCTCAGTACAAAAACTTTCCCTCTCCTGGAATTGACACCACCTCATCAATTATTGGAAGTGGACTACATCCACCCTGATTGAATTGGCCCTGTCAACACTAGTTCTCCACTTGTGAGGTAACTCCTTTCTCTTCATGTGTCAGTATAATAATGCCTGCATCTGTAATTTTCACTCCATGCATCTGAAGAAGTGGGTTTTTTACCCATGAAAGCTTATGCCCAAATAAATCTGTTAGTCTTTAAGGTGCCACCAGACTTCTTCTTGTTTTTGTGGATACAGACTAACACGGCTACACCCTGATACTAAAACACAGAGGTTCCACTAAGGAGTGAAATTCCCATCTAGCACAATGCACTTAGCTGGCTGAGCTAGTTTTCCTCTATTTGATCCAGTATTTTAAAATGTAATAAAGCTAAGAAATTACTAGGGAGGTCACATAAGTCTATGGACAGTTTGCAAAAGAGTTTTGATATGGAAGAGCCTCAGAGCCCCTGAGTCTAGAGCAAGTCTGCAAGGAAAGACACCCTGAGGATTGCTTTTATTCAGGTTGCAACCTGAGCCAGACAAATGACAAGAGGCTAAACTTAGAATATGGGAAATCTGAAACTCGGGAAGTGCCTCTGAAAAGAAATTAAGCTATCATCAGCAGAGGGAAGAGAAGTTGTGGCTGGTGCTCGGCAGCGTGTGCCAGGCTGGCACATTCCAAAGGCAGGCTGCAGGCAGTTTTTGATGTTCTCATTGCCTCCATTAACTGTGAATAATCCAAAATCCAGGCAAACAGGAAACTTATTGGAGACTGATTGAAAACTACAGACTGTGGTTCATTATTCAGGTTGAATTACTTTCAGATAACATGGATAATAAAAGGGCTGCACATTTTTATCAAATCTGTTGTACAAGTTTAAGTGCAGGTAAGGGTCAGGGGTATGAGGGAGCTTGGGGAGAGACAGCATGGGAAAGATTTTTTAAATGGCCCAGATTTATAGAATGAGGAAAAACTCCCCATCGTCTTAGGGTGACTAATTTTGTTCTAAGACAGTGGTTCCCAAACTGGGATTCGCAAAATGTTACAGGAGGTTCTCGGGGAAAAAAATCCCTAATGATGGACAGAACTGTCCCTAGGGTCAAGGGGCAGAACAGGGCCAGCAGCCCAGAGCCCCTGGACTTCCAAGAGCTAAGCAGATCAAAGTAAGCATATCTAGCACACTGAGAAGATTTAAATTTTCAAGACTCCTATAGAAATGGAAAGGGAGGTGGATATTTTTTGCTGTTTTTAAAATTAAATATGCAGCTAGTATTGTTTTTAAAATTATTATGAAGAACAAGTTTGAGCTTTGTTGTAACGTGGGCTGTTTGCCTGGACTGCTCGAGACCTGAATGCTTGTGTAGGAGGAACTGTGAGTTAGCTTCTTAAATACCTTCATGCTTTCACATCTGATACTCCTTGATGAAAAACATAGTAGCTTTGTTTTATAACAAGCTTATTCAAAGTAATACAAGCTACGAAAGTGAGATCTTGGAAGAGTGTTACCATTTTCATAATGTAATAAAAATACTGTAATGATAAATAATAATAAATAATAAACAGTGTGTAATAAACATGTCATAAAAAGAAATTTTATATTTCCAAAATCACTACTTTTATAATTTATACTCAGGTAAAGAAGAAAATCCCTGGAAATATTCATTTTTAGGAAAGGGTTCGCGAGACTTGACATTTTAGTGAAAGGGGTTCACAGGTTATTAAAGTTTGGGAACCACTGTTCTAAGATGACCCAAAAGAGAAGGCATGAAAGAGTTGGATAAGAGGCTTCTACCACAAAGATTAATTAGCAAAACAGAATAAAAAACAGAAGAAAGAAGAAAAAAGGGGTAAAAGAATGATGTTGAGTTTACCAAATCTTCCATCCTTATGATGGTTAACTATTTTAAAACCTTTAGTTCAGCCCAAATATGGAAGATTTGCAACCTAGAGACTCTCCATCTGTGCAAGAGAAAACTTTTTGGGTGTAATAAAAAAAGCATTGTACTTCTGTGACCCTAAAAAAAATCAGCATTAGACCTCAAGCAGTGGTGAGTACACATCTGCAGAACATGCTGGACACACTAGGTTTAAGCACCATTCTCAATGGCCTTTTCCTTCTTCTACATTGGCTCCACTGGAAGGCAAGATAAACAAATTTGTTTGTACAGTAGTAACAGAGAGATTGTGTAGTCAGAAGCAGTCCTTTGGGTAAATTTATTTTAAGAGGTTCTGTTCCTCTTCCTTCTAGGGAAAAGGATCTCAAGCTTAAGAATGTGTGATTTATACCAATAAATCAAAACAAAACCAATCATAAATTACACAATTATTGCTCCACAGCATGCTAACAACAAAATGTAATTGCTTCTTAATTTCTATGATGGCAAAATAATTAATTCTACTACTTTAGGTGCTAGACTCAGGAGCTAGATGGGACCAAAAAAAAACAACATTAAGCAGCTGCAATTTAAAGGTGACCTGCAAAGGATTTTTTTTTAAAATTGGGTTTGTGCCCCTTTTTTGCTTTCTTATTCTATACTGAAGAAGGGCTGAGGGTTAATTTTTGTTTTCTCCTCTCCTCATCAAACTCCCTCCCCCCATAGCAATATCGGGAATGTCAAGTCTGGTCTTCCTTGGCTTAGTGGAGGACCACTGGGAAGTCTTAGGTATGTTTATTGCAGGCTTCAGCACCTTAACTGAAGGACAAGAATGTTGAATCTTTGGCTATGTTTACACTAGCACTATTGTCAGTATAACTTATGTAGCTGGTGGGGAGGGGGAGAAGGGAGGAGAGACAACACACCCCTGAGTGACATACACCGACAGAAGCGCTGGTGTGGACAGCGCTATGTTGGCAGGAGACGCTCTCCCGTCAGCATAGAGCAGCTACATCGATATAGCTGTGCCACTGTAAGCTCTCTAGTGTAGACATGGCCTTTAACAAAGACTTTCTTTAGCAAAAGTGTTAGTCATTGAAATCAAGTATTTTTAAAAAGTTTTAAGCAGACCAAAAATTCCTTCCCCTCTCAACTGCTCAACTTTCACAGTCATGGCTCTTGTAATATTTCACTAGTTCTGCCTATTAGTCTTCCAGCCTAGACAGGACCTGAACTTACTACATTTTTAAAAAAATCAAATTTTGTTTGCAACCTTTCAAACCTGCATATATCAATATATTTTTTTAAAGGGACAGTATCTCTTCAAACCCCACCCCTCCAGCTCATCTTTAATAAGCTAAACACAGCTGAGTCCACATATTTAGGTTTCCTTCATCACCAAGTTGGGCTCTTTACTTACCCTTTCTTCAAAACGGGACTTTCCATTTATACTACTTAAGCCAGCAAGAATTTGGGTTTTTCTCTCTCTGCCTACTCATTCATGGAATTATTTCCTCTTTCCCAATTCTCCTCCTCCACAACAATCACAGCAGAAGACAGGCATACAGTGTTGTTGGGCATTAATCTACTAAACAGCTGCTGCTGTACAAGAAGTTGTATTACTTGGACTCTCTTGTAACTGGCAGAGATAGTGTACACTCACAAAGCCCTCACTTTACCAATGAACTCAGGTATCTTCAGTGTTCAGTATTGCTGACCAGGGTAATAGAATATAGTATCCAGATCCATACCTTGGGCCTCCAATTTTAATGCCTGAGGTAGCAACAAAAAGATCCCTAGCTCAGAGATGTGCAAAAAGTGACATTCCCATTTTCACACAAATTTTTTTGCACAGGTAAACTCAATGTTTTTGTTAACACATTTTTAGTCACATTTTCTCTTTAAAAGTAAGTTGGACCATTTGTGTGAAAGAAACCATTTTCATATGAAAAACTGAAATCATGGTAATTAAACGGGGACACATATCTTGATAATTTAAAATGAAATCCAGAAGCCTTTATTTCATGTTTTCAGTTGCTTTGCACAGTTCTACCCTAGCTGTTTTGTTGAGCTGATCTTTGCATGAATACTAATCCATCCCATTGTAACACTACAGCCACCTACCTGATTTTACTAACAGTAAGCAAGTGAGAACAACCCACAATATATTGAAAGATCACCACCAACCTTCAATTTTTTAATAAAAAGAAAATTCACTAATTTTCCACTGTTTTATGTTTTTGAAATATTCCCCAGGCCCTTGTTTGGGGTAGAACACCCCCCCAGCAGCCAAGAAGGATACCAACCCTAACCTCCTTCCTTCTTCTCAAAGGGAGTAGGTGGGTGTGGTTCTGTGACCTGCAATGTACAGGAGGTCAGACTAGCTTATCATGACGGTCCCTTCTGACCTTAAAGTCTATGGGTCTAATAGCTTAATTTTAGAAAAGACAGCAAACACAAGTGAAGTTAAAAAGTTAATTATAAACTAAGATGCTCACTTAACATTCCTTATTCTTCGAGTAAGCTATGTACATCAGTAAAAATTAAGTTTACTACAATAAACAAGGTGATTATACACCACACTACTAGCTTGCTGATTTATTATTGGAATTCCGTGTGTTACTCACGTGGGTTAATTGAAAGTTAAGTAAAAGTATCAGGGAAAGGAAGAAAATATTGGTAAGTAGAGCAACAGACGTCTAAGAAGTGAGGTGATGTAGAAGAAGAAACTAACCTACCAATGGGTATCTATGTCTCCTAGAAAAGTAACAATATTTCAGCCAAGTTGTTTTTTGAAGGAATAATCTTCCCCTTGAGTTTTGAGGATTTCTCGGATTCCATTTTCATGAAGATGGAAAGTTCTTTACATCAGTTATGCCTACAGAACAAGGCTGAAGTAAAGCCAAGGACATTTTCAAATGCTAATTTGTAACCAGCACTTCAATAACCTTCTCAGAGCAAGTTGTTATGTTAACTGGCAGTATTAAGGAAATTGGGGCAGAGTGGAGAAAGAGTGCAGATGGCACTATTGTACGTTGATGCCCAGAAGACACCTCCCTACCCAACAGAAAAGTGAACATATTTTCCAACAGTGCCTTTTTCCAGCAGTTGGGCAGGGGAAGAAGCTTGACTTCACACTTAGACAGTGACCCAAGGCAACAGGGTCCCTCATCTTAGTCTAGTTCTCTGGCTATTCAGTCTTTTGTACATTTTTGCAAGCTTTCTGTAGGAGAGGTAGGAGATCAAGGTGCAGGAGAGTGGTTGGGATGGTAGATTACTTTATAGAATCCAGAAGCTTGCTTGGGGCTTCACAGAAGCCTGGCCCCTGCCCTGAAGATCTTTCAATCTAAAAGAGGACCTTATTAATCAAAAGCCCAAAAAGCCCTCGTCAGTTGGAGATTGATTTTGAAGGAAGTGGGAAAGATGGCAGAGACCCCCAAGCAGAAAGAGAAAAATATAAGGGAGTGCATGTAGAGGCAAAATAAAGGAAGCAGAGTGAAAACAAGTCAGGAGGAGATACACCATGACCTATTGTAGAAAAGAAAAGAGAAAAAGAGTGAAACCAGATAGGAATGGAAGTTATAACAAAAATTAGAGTTGTAGTAAGCCACATTTTTAAATTCAAGGTAATTGCCACATTGTCAGTCAAAGCGCACTATTATTTAATTCCTTTAAAACTGCTGGGGAAGTGGTGGGTCAGGTATTTTTCACCCCAGCTACCAGGCTTAAGTCCTCAGGCAAGTGAGTGTAAGATAAATGTTTCAAGGTCTACAAATGGTGTTTATTAAAACTATATTAAAATTAAAAATAAAAGGGAATGCTGAACTACTAAAAATAATAATATATGGAGATATATCTATCTCATAGAACTGGAAGGGACCCCGAAAAGTCATCAAGTCCAGCACCCTGCCCTCACTAGCAGGACCAAGTACTGATTTTGCCCCAGATCTCTAAGTAGCCCCCTCAAGAATTGAACTCACAACCCTGGGTTTAGCAGGCCAATGCTCAAACCACTGAGCTATCCCTCCCCCCATACTAATTTCATATACAACTTGATTCCCTATTTATAAATGGCCATGGCTGTAAGAGTCAATGAGAAACTGAAATGCGATGCATTCCCCTGGGATACGGTTAGTAACAGCTGAAGGATATAGCTAGAAGAAATCAGACTTTAGCCTGTAAAATAAAGTTTGCCTGCACAGTTGCTGCTGGCATAAATACAGAAGTGTTAGTTACCTATCTCTACTCTTCACAAATGTCCCATACAGGCTATGAAAAAGTAGTTATATAGAATTAATCCCACAAGAGAAAAGATTTTTCTCAAGTTTTCTATCATTGCCAAGAGGATACAGAGGCCCTGGCAGTCAAGTGGGGGTTGGAGGAGAGCAAAGCAAAAGTCTGCCTTAAATACAATTCTTTACTGAAGAATTTTAAGAAGTCCATTCATGACACAACCATGAGTTAACTCATTTATCCCAGATGCCAAAGACGGCAACACACTCTCATACCCAGCCAGTAAGTCATTGCCGTTTAAAGACAGATGCATAATTTTTTTCAATCCAATCAACCAACGACAGAATGAGACAAGACAATGTTGTGGAGTTTGCTACAACTTGTTAAAATGTCTGTTAGAAAATAAAAACTGGCACTTCTCTCTCTTTTTCAAAGTGAGATCCTGTGACTTGCTGAGTACAAAAGGTTATCCTATGCTTGCACAGACTTATCTGAGAGCAGCAAATGCAAAGTAATAGCACTTAGTGAACTGCAGAAGGACACTTTGCCAGAGATCAGTTCGTTCATGTAATTATGGATCTATTAACAGAGTCTACATAAAGCCTCATGCACTGCAGCTCAATGGCATTTTGAAGGGAAATGTTGATGCTACTGTAGAACTGTGGTGGTGGGCAAAAGGAAAGACTAGCCATGTGCTAATCACTAATGAGGCATCATCTATTTATAGAAGGATAAGTCACACTTCCATTAAAAAAATGAATTATTTAATGATGAAGTAGTACTTTTCACATAGGATAACTTTTCAAATATATATCATTTAACTCCAAGTCTAGGAATTTCCACTATTACTGTTGTAGTTAACTAAAGGCATCTGAGTTTAACAAAACAAAAAACAAGGATTCTCCTATTTTCACTGATTAAATAAAATCATAAAGCTGAAATTCTGACATTCGTCTGTTTTTATTATGAAAATTATTGTGATTTCAGAGCCAAGATTCTCTTCTCTTGCAGTGAAGGAGAAATCTCACTGAAACATTCAGATAAAGACTTCTTCAGCAATTAGACATACAAGCAAGGGAAATGGAGCATTACTGACAAAGTACATTGTATTTTGTAAAAATGTTCCACCCACAAACACACCCCTCTGCCCGAACTTTGTCCCAGCATGAAAATCACCCTTTAAAGAGGCAACTGGGAACACACAAGTCTTCCTGACAAGCTAATGGAATTTTTCTTAAATTAATCTATTTCCTCTCGCATTTTGTAACTCTTCCTTAAGTGATGGTGTAAGTGAAATTTAGACTTTCAAGTCAGTCAGAATTTGCTAGGACACTTAACATGCTAGATAACTTTCCTTTAACTTGAGATTGTATTGCTTCTGATTTTATGCAGCTCCTGCCTTTAAGGACTATAAAGGGCACAGGAATATATTTTGCATGCCTATACTGCAAGCATGTACCTAGACATCACTATTTAATGGCTCTGTTGTGTAATAGTACATACAGACAGAGCCTTTGTGAACATCAATATTACTTGTATATTGTGACTCCAGGACTGCTCTGTATTTCCACCATTTTACCAAAAAGCGGTCCTCACAACCACACAAAAACATGCAAAAGGAGGTATCCACATTACATGAAAACTCAAAACATAAAAACTAAAGGAAGCACACTCACTTTAAAAAAAAATCATGTTTTCGTAGAAGTGTAATGGAAATAAAGTCACTAACAGCAGAAATGAGGACACAATTTGCATACCCAGTAGTAGGATTGTGTGGAGATTTCACATAGCATTTTCCAAGAAAAGCAACCAACTTTGTTTCTCTTCTTTCAAGGGGACTGAAAAAGCTGCAGCAGCTGGGAGGAAAATGAAGGAGTTCTTACTGGAAATTGAGAAGTGAAGGCTAGGGAAACAATAGCCAAACCAAAAATATCCACAAGGAAAGCCTTGTAGCAAGCCTTGTCATATGTGATTTGTTTATTCTTTTCCATTAGCTCCTGTCCTTAGTTTGCCGCCTTTGCTTATTGATATTTTCAGAGGGTTTGAACTAGAGTGCAAAAAAACAAAAAACCTGTGTTCACAATTTGCACTTTTAATATACAATGCTAGCAGCAAATGATCATGAGCCTCAGTGTTTCTCCAGCAGCACTCAATTCACCCACTACATAGGAGTTCCACAACTGCACAAAAGCCTGGCCTACAGATTGTGGAACTTGCTACCCTGGGACATCACAACAGCCCTGAGATGTCAAACACTCATCTTGCACCACCATATTTCTATTCTGCAGAATCCAAGCTTTCATTCTGAAAAAAAAAAATAAGTAAATTTCTAGCCTTCATGATTGCAAAAAAACCAACCAAACAAACAAAAAAACAACTTCCAAAACAAGTATAAATCAATGTAGTGTTTTGTTCCTGAGTCTGCAGACAACCTGAGACAATGGCTTTGAGAGGTGTTAACTCCCCGTACTCATTAATTTCACTAGGCTGTTAACTGAAGCCTAATTATGATATTTTACGTCAGCTATTTCATCACTGATCATTTTATCAGATAGGATGCATAGTAAGTAAAGCCCACAGGTAAACTGAGATTTGCTGCAAGAAAGGAAATTTAGAGGGAAAACAGAGAGGCACACACAGAGACAGAAACAAAACAAATGAACAAAAGGGTAGGACTAGCAGTGGTCCTAATGGAGAGCATATTTTCCCAGTGAGTAATGCTGAATGAGACAAATAAGATCAGCTAAAAAAAAAATTAGTAACAAATAAGGTCTTATTCTACTGTTGATCTTTATGCAAAGCTCTCGCTGACATCAGTGGGAGATCTGCTGCAGATTAAGGACATTATGAAGTCTCCAATTTACATCCTGGCCCATGTACTACACCTCTACCTCGATATAATGCTATCCTCGGGAGCCAAAAAAAATCTTACCACGTTATAGGTGAAACCGCGTTATATTGAACTTGCTTTGATCCACCGAAGTGTCAGCCCTGCCCCTCGCCCCCTCAGAGCACTGCTTTACCACGTTATATCCGAATTCATGTTATATCAGGTTGCGTTATATCGGGGTAGAGGTGTATAATCAAATGTGGAAAAAGTGCTCTCCAAAAACGGAGCTAGACTCCTCACAACAGTCTATTCCTTCAAATTCTAGGGAAGAAGGATTAAAAACACCGCTTCTTTTCAAGTGTTTAACTATTTTGTATAAAGTCTAGCATTCTGTAATTTTATTTTGTTGGCAGAGCACTCCAAGTATGGTTGGGGTGAATTTCATTATTTATAATATTTATTGCAAAGAAAAAGCCATGATCATAAGTTCTATTTTCACTCATGCTTTTCTTTCCTTCTTACTTTTATCACAGTAATGCCCAGGGTGCCAATCAGGTTCCACCTCCCACTCTATATTTCTTAGATTCATAGATTTTAATGTCAGAAGGGACTACTATGATTATCTAGTCTAATCTCTTGTATAATACAGGCTGGAGAACCTCATCAATTAATTCCTATATCAAGCCTATAGCTTCTGTTTGAACTATAGCATCTCCTTTAGAAAGACATCCACTCTTCACTTAAAGACTTCAAACCCCTCCCGGCCTCAGCCCCTTACTCTGGGGACCAACCCCCCACTGTGCCCCGATTGGGCAGGCTCTGTATCAGCTCCTCCAAGTTCGGCTCTGCAGGCAGCAGGTGAGTCCCGGGGGAGTGGGGTGGGGGCGAGGATTGGCACAGAGGGAGGGAGGGAGGGAGGGTGAGGCGTGAGTGGGGCCTCGGAGAAAGAAGCAGGGCAGGGGGCAGAGCAAGAGTGTTCGGTTTTCAGCAATCAGAAAGTTGACAACCCTAGTAACAAACAATGGAAAGGAGTGGGAAGAGAGGCGGAGGGAAATGGTAATAAAAACATATATAATTATAAGCCAAATATTAATAAGATACTTGGGTGATTGGCTAAGAAATTCCCTCTTCAAAAATGGCCTCCCACTACTGTGAGCGCCCACCCATTCCTCCTCTGACTGCTCCAGATTTCCGACTCAATTTAAAAGATAGAAGTTACAGAACTTTATTCATTCCCAGTTGAACAAGAGGCAGGGGATGGAACAAAATGCAAGGAAGTATTTCCAAGTAAAGTCATCACAAACACTGAAATTTTCCATTTGAGTCAGAAGTAGATGCTTTGATAAGTTTCAAATGAAAATGAGCCTAAAGGATCCTTGTAAGTTTACCTTATTTAGAGAATCCAGAAAACAAAGGAGATGGAAACTGTGCAATAAGAGCATAAATATCCCAGTATAAACAGGGAGTCTTCAGAAATTATCTTTTTTGTCTTCCAGTAAACAGTAGGACTCTGTTCTCTTTGTACTTCTGACATGTTTTAGTTCAACCACCACACCCAGTTCTGGGAAGGGCACTATGATTGCCATTGACTTGTTTGCAAGGTGAAGTCAGTTTTAATTATCCCATATTCTGTTAACTTTTTCAGATTTCAAACGGGCATGTCCAGAGGCAAGCCACAAACTCAGACACGTATGAAAATGAGAAGGGGAGGGAAAACCAATCCTTTCAGCCATAGAATGGCAAACAAAACACCACCACTGTGTTCCAACGAGGAGTCCAATAAGATCAATAAATAGCATCACAGAACATCAAAAGGCAGTAAGCAAATTTATCACTCATGAAACAAGTCAAACTGGCAGTCCCTGGAGACTGACTCCCTTCTCTAAAGAGTAGGGACAGAACAGGCAGTAGCAAGTGCAAGCTTTCCACATGCTGCCCTGCCACTATGTCCCAATCCTGACCTGGACAGAACACCTAGGATAACAGTGCAGTTCTTTCTTCACTGCCATTCAATCATTGGCATTTGTTAAGACTAACAGCAGCATTGTTTCTGACCAACAGGAACAGAACTGAGATCAGAACCATTTTACATAGGCTAAATCAGCTCTCATATGGTAATGCCTTCTGGTCACTAAAATCCTGAGTCTGTTTTTAACTGATGACCTAGATAGGAGAGGCAGCATATCCAGATACAATCCAGAGTAGAACAAATTAAGGTTAAAACTTTTAGAATTCAAGTCACACTGTGTCCTTTACTCTACCCAGATTGGAAATGGAAAGACGCATACCGTGTGTGTGTGTGTGTGTGTGTGTACATATCCAGTATATACACTCTTTACCCACTGTATACAGTATATAAATATATGCTTGAATAAAAAATTAAGATTATTCTTGAATTAAGTTAGTCACTATGGCTAAAAGCATAAAAGCATTTTAGCCAGATAGCATCACTTCATTCATCTGCTAAATTTTAACCCCATGAAGTTATGGCCACTGCCATTGAGTTTTGCTGCTCTTGCTTAGAATTAACCATAGAATTTTTAGCCATTTTATGTCTTTGATTACCAGTACCCTCCATCAGACAGATGTTTTTCTTGGAAGTAGCAATGAGCACTTTAGCAACAGCTTTTATTATAAGAAATGATGTTCCTGTCTCCAATTTCTTTTTTTTTAAAAAGAGAGAAGGGATTTTAAACTGGATCAAGTCTTGGGTTTGTAATATGGATAATAAAAATCCATGCCCTGGAGCAGTTCTGAAAGGTGCTTATGAGTAGGCATACACTAGAAACTTTTGCTGTTATAGCAATGTTGCTTTACAGTTTTTGTTTTTAAATTACATTTCTATAGCAGCAAAGATCCTAGTGTAGGTGCAGTTATAATGACCAAAAAATGCTTTTGCTGTTATAGCTTATTTTGCTTGGGAAACTGTAATAAGCAGTCATTTACCAGTAATAAGCTGGTCCTACACTAGGAGAGTTTGCCAGTATAGCTATACCAGCAACTAGACTTGGCCTAACTAACAACTCACTCAAATGCAGTAGTCATGGGAAGAGAAAATGTATAACTTTGTATAATCGTCTACAGAGAAATGAGACAGGCATCTAATTATTTTGGCTTTCTAATGCAATATGGTATACACATAAACTTAGATTTACAACAGTAACACACAACTGTCTCAAACCAACTATATAAACCAATACATAATCTTTTCTGGACAATAACACTGATGCACACCTACAGAAAAATAGAGGACTCCTGAAGTGAGCTTGAAAACTCACTGATTAGATTTTTTTTTTTTTTAAATCTTCTGTATACACAAGTGTGTGTGAATTAATAAGACAAGTCCTAAAACTCACGTACTATCAGTGACTGTCCTTGTCCATTTAAGATTCTTCAGTTTCTTAACCCAAGCTGAAAAAGAGAATGGGGGGAGGGGTAAAACTACTTTTAAAAGTGCACTTGCGATCCGAAAAGTGATTGTAAAGGGTGTTGAGGTGGTTCCATGAATATTCTTTTTCGGATTCCTGATCTAGTTATACATTGGGTTGATTTTTATAACCGCCAACTTCGTAAAGTCAGCTTGGGATATGAAAATTAATTGTTGTTTAATCACCTCTGAAATCACCAAAAGTAATTGTTGTTTAATCACCTCTGAAATCACCAAAAGTAATAGAGTAAAAGAAATCTCTATAAAAATAGAGATTTTGTAATTGGCACTTGATTGGTAATTTAGTTAATCATGCATGAGAAGGGATAGAATCTAGCTCACTAAGCTGTAACTACAGTATATTGGCCCTACAAAGCTAAAAAGGAAAAACCTGGGTTTGTCAGCAATAGGGTAATCAGAAGGACTAATATTCAAATAATAGTTAGGGAGAATAACAAATTAGCAAGAGATTGCAGATCAGGCCCAAGGTGGACTGGGTGGAAACATACATGAAAATTTGCATAGCCGTTAGCCTATACTAGACCTGTATCTAGCCAGTGCCATCCACTCTTGACTTTTACGAGTATTAAAATTTGATAGTTCTCCCCTTAAGATGAGCGAGAGATGGCTGTTTCCAAAGATGAAGAGAGCACAGACTGGCATTTAAACTGCTCTTCTAGCAAATCCTGTACAGATGGACAAGGATGCAGGGACGACTTTCATTACTGTGTTTATGACAAGGGAATTAAAACTAAAAAAACCTCTTGCTGGGAAATGCAGGAACTGGCAGATTTGTACTCTCTATGAAGAGGAAGTAAGCTCTACAAATTCACCATTCAAGGTAAGTGATCCAGAATGGCTTTAAGGTAGCTGGTCAATCCTAAATGACAGCTCACAGATTTTCAGATAATTGTTCTGTGAAGTACCATCCACAGAATGTCCTGCAGGTCAGTGCAGACAAACCAGAAATCGCTTTTGACCTGCCTTGTTCATTGCTGGGTGCCTGGAGTTACAATATACCAATACTGAGCACTATTGAAAAAATGCTGCGAAGACCACAGGGACAAACAAGAGGTCAAAAATGAATATCCAGAAATATATATTCAGAACACTAATCATTGGGAATACTGCGGTACACAGCACTTAGGACCCATCTACATTAAATAATTTATTCCCAACATGACTGAAACATTTTCAATTAAGAGCAGGGTGGATTTGATTTAAATCCAGTCAGGAGACTTGATTTAATCATGGATTTCTACATGAAAGTGCATTCTTGTTCGGTGTTACAACCTTAAAACATATTCTTCACAACTCAAGACATAGATGTAGGTTTCATTTTTAGAAAGTACACACTATACATTTTTAAGTGATTTATTTTGAAAACTTTTCAGATTAGTTTTTACAGCTATATCAGAAAATGAAGGATTGTTTGGTTATTTCATTTACCAAAGGTAAACGAAGCAGATATTTATGAAGTCATTGGGAGGTGAAATATCTCCAATTCAAAAGGTTAATCATTAATATTTGGATGATTTTCTTGCCATGCTGTATTAGGAGGAGAACATCATCAGACAGACATTTAAATTGTTTTATTTAACTAAAACCACAATGTTATGTATTCTGGATTTTTGTTCAACAGCAAACATAATATTTTAACAAAACAAGCATATGAACTTTTGAATTTAATTAAACATTCACTTTTTTAAAATCAGGTTTGTTTTTGTTAAAATTGTTTTTAACTAAAATAGTTAAATGAAATATTTTTTAAAAATAACAAAAATTAAATTGACTATGTCAGCCAGGTCAACATGAGAAAACTTTGGCTTCTGCAGCTAACTCAGTCATCTTCACCTTCATTTTCCTGTTTGTTCATAATCTGGAAAAGAAAAACAAGTTTTCCTGCTTTTTCAGGTTCCTAACGATTTCTCAATTTGGAATGAATTAGTCCAAAGGAAGAAAATATTATTTCTACACCAGCAGAAGAAGCTACTGCTGTTAAAAGTGAGATTATCGCTTCAACAGTCTCTGAATCCAAGTGCTTAAGTGACTTCCACCAGTTCACTGATGAGACTTTCTTTAAAACGTCATCAGCAAACATATATTTGTTGAATGGTTCTTATTCCCAAACTGGGTCTCTTTTATGGCCTGCTGCCATGATAGGTTTTCCCTTCTAGTGAGAGAATGGTATGGTAGATCTCAAATCAATGAAGGCTACACTTAGAAATAGGGCAGCTCCAGGCACCAGCAAAGGAAGCAGGTGCTTGGGGCAGCCAAAGGAAAGGGGCGGCATGTCCAGGTCTTCGACGGCGGGTCCCTCAGTCCCTCTCGGAGCGAAGGACTCGCCGCTGAATTGCTGCTGAAGAATGAAGTGGCGCAGTAGAACTGCCGCCGAAGTGCCGCTGATCACGGCTTTATCTTTTTTTTTTCCCCCCCCTCCCTTCGCTTCGCCACTTGGGGCAGCAAAAAAGCTGGAACCGACCCTGCTTAGAAAGGCCTCAAGGCTTCTGGAATATGCTGCTCAAACAGTCTCACTTTTGTTTCTAGGCCCATCCCTCCCTTCTCACATTTATCTCCAGACTTCTTCTCTTTCTCCAGATCTATTCCACCCCCAACAATCTTCTATTCACTGAACTTTTTGAAACTTTGCACTTTTAGAGAGAGGTAAGGGATTGACTCTGTGTATACACTAATTTGCAGAGGGACAATAGGGTTGAGGTCTGTTATTTCTCATCTCTATATATTATTTATTTATTTTTAAACATTTTTGGCTGTTAACAAGTATGTTATCTCTGGAGACACAAATCCACAGTTTGAGAACTGCAAAACTAAGTATCTCTGATGGTATCTTCTAGACTGAGCACTGAGTCCCATTGAGTAGATAGGAAAATTAACCTAAATAGAAGCCCCCCAGAACCCTATAAAATTGGGTCCCTTAACCATGAACTATTGGAATTCATTTACAAAACTTTTCTTAAACATTACATGAATATATTGTCTCATACTATAGAATTAGAATTTATAATCCCTATTCCAGGATGAGATATCTTTGCGCTATAATGTATCTTTAGATAGGTTTTTTCCTCAAAAAGCATTTCATCAAAAAAACCCAATTTAAATTAAAAAAAAAAATCAGATTTTTTTTTTAATTTTTTTTTTAAATCATTGGTTTTTATCAACCCTGATTAAGACAGGACTTAACTGTGTTTTGCATTCTGTCCAGGGCCTTGCTACAACTCCCCTAACATGGTCTTTCAGCCCTGTCTATACTGGACTAGTAACAGTGTTCCCTGAAACAACTGAAAACACTTTTATTGAAGAAACTCTGACCACAATGGCTGATCAAATCATATTTCAGACACTTTTTTAAATAGGTTCTGCATACACTGATTGATTTGCAGTGTACAGGCGAGTCTCATCTTATGCTGGGGTTACGTTCCGCTGTCAGCGCGTAAAGCAAAAATCGCATATAGTCAAAATTACATTGAGTGTAATGGCGGGCGGAATTGCCCGCACTACAGGTACAGTATTTAAATTGTTATTTTTCTATCTTTTGTTTGTTTTTTGTTTTTGCCAACCGCGCAAAGCTGAATTCGTGCATGTTAAATATGCGTAAGATGAGACTCGCCTGTATACAGATAAGCCTGATAAGTCGCTAATATTAAAAGTCTTGAACACCACCAAAGAAAAGCACTCAAGCCCCGTCTGTTGGCTACATATGCCACATCCTGCTACGTATTGTGAGTGAAGGCACCTCAAAAAGGAAAACTGACTAGTTTTAAAAACAGAGTTTAAGGTGTGTGTATTAAAGGAACAAAAATACTTTAAAATGAAGTTTCTTGTCGGTGTAACAATGACAAGTGTTCTTAATGTCATGATACTTTCCAGCAGGCGCTCCGGATTGCCAGTGCTGCAGAGCAAGAGTAAGGGCATGCAGAATCCAGTGGCATGCATATGAAGTCAAGCAGTTCAGCCACAGTACATTTAACCAAATTATTTTTGATAGAACTTACCCCACAGCATCCTTAAGGTCTTATGTTCCTCAACAGGTTCTAGATACCCACTCTTAACACTGTCAAGGTGATAGGTTCTTATTTCATTACAAATGATCTGATTATATTTAAAACAAATATTTTCAGGGAGTCTTCTTTATGATCAGAAGCAGCGTTTAGTATCTTTAATGCCACACTGGTTATCTGCAAAATAATTTCTTGCTCATTAAAAACCACCACATGGTAAACCTGGCACCACTGTTCATGGCAGCCAGATTTGCAACAGTTCACTGTTTGACAAAAAGAATCCTGGGAAAGATCGATGGTAGGCTGTTATTTCATGTCTAGCTAGGTTTATTTATTTAGGTTGGCTGGGGAGGGAGATAGGTTTGAGAAGGGAGTGGAGAGGATAAAAAGAAAGTCTAATTTCACAGGCAGGCTTGCTAATCAGAGAGAGAGAGAGAGAAAGAAAATGCAGGACACCAGTTATTGTAATTGACATTGAGGTTAAGAAATTCCTTTCCAACCCTTCACAATTAATGCGTACTAAAAATACAGTTACAAGAACAATTGAAGTGCTATTAAAAAGCCACAGATAGAACAAACGTTAATTTCAGATATACTAAGTGCTCATAGTTAATACACAGCACACGCTAGTCATTTATTTTATTAGCAAAAGCCAATGAACAGTTTTTCCTCTTTGGACAACACTTCTCATCAACTCCAGCAAAGGGAAAGCCAAAGAGCCATCTCATTTTGTCAGGTAATGATGGTCAAAAGCATGAAAATAAATATTAAAAAACGCTGGAAAAAAAATCAATGACATTTTACATCTTCTCCAACTTTTCTCCAGTGTCAGTATGACATGCAACAATATCATGGGGGATGAGGGCAACGCATAGCTACTGTATCCTCTGCAGATCCTTAAAAAGCAGGTTTAGGTGCAAGAAAGAGCATTTTCACTACCTCCACCATAACAACAAAATGCTGGAGGTGAATATTTTTCTGCAGCTAAACGAGGTTGAAGCAGCTGCTCTACAGAGTTTTCTCTAGTGTTTCTGCACCACTTCCAATACATGTTCCTCTTCGGCTATCAAGCCACACATTATTCCACACTTTGTAACTGACCTACAGCAGAGAGCTGGAGGTGCACAGTCCAAGAGTAGAAACAAAACATTTCAGTTATGTGTATATCCTATTTTAGATTAGCACAAGGGTCCTGGGAAGCAAAGAAAAAGCTGTAAACATTTAAATCTTTAATCTTCCACAAGACAGATATACTGTAGCTAAAATCCCAGTGGAAAAAGATGACAGCCCAGCTAATGGACCAAACTGCTATAAACTTAACAATTCAACTATTTCTCCCAGTTTTCACTGATCTGCTCCATCAATTAAATGATCAAGAAACTTCATTCTCCAATTTCTAAAAAGGGAGGACACAAATTGTTGCCTTACTCTGTAGTGTTTTTAAAAGTAGATTAATAGATTCCAAGGCCAGAAGGGAACATTGTGATCATCTGCTTTGACCTCCTTCATAACACAGGTTCTGAATTAATTCCTGTTTGAGCTAGAGCATTTATCTTTTTCACAAACATCCACTCTTGATTTAAAAATTGCCATTGATGGAGAATTCACTACAACTCTTGGGGAAATTGTTCAAATAGTTAATTACCCTCACTGTTAAAAATGAATGTCTTATTTCCAATCTGAATTTGCCTAGCTTCAATTTCCAGTCATTAGATCTTGTTATTTTTTTTTCTGGTAGATTGAAGAACTATTATCAAATATTTGTTCCCCATGTAAGTACTTATAGACAGTGATTAGGGCTCCATGCCTGTCACAGAGGTCGCAGAAGTCACAGATTCTGGGACTTTCTGGAACCTCCATAACTTCTGCAGCGGCCAGTGTGGCTGACCCCAGGGCTGCCCAAGCAGGTGGCCCTGGGGTCAGCCACTCAGGTGGCCGCTGCTGCAGCGGCTCCACAGCCAGCCACACCAGCTGCTGCTCTGGCAGCCCAAGGCAGTTGGCCCCGGGGACCAGCTCCAGGGACCGCTCTATCAAATGTACGTGAGCAAAAAAAATCCTATCACTGTAGTAACGTGGTAGTTCTACTTTTTATTTCACAGCTATCTAGTGTGGGCTTTAAAAATATTTGGAATCATCAGGACTAATCAAGATGTATTTTATTTTCTAAACCCACTTACTATGATCTCTGGAAGCAACACTAACATAACTACACTGAAGCTTCTCTCCACCTAAAAAGCAGAGCTCAATTGACAGTTACTAAAAAGCACATATTGCATGCACATATTCACATGACAAGAATACAGTACTGCAGACTCTTAGGGTGTGTCTACATTGCAATTAAAAACCTAAAGCTGGCCCATGCCACCTGACTCAGGTTCACAGGGCTTGGGCTAAGGGGCTGTTTAATTAGTATAGATGTTCATCTAGTGAACTAGATGTTCACAATTAGTGTAGATGCTGGAGCCTGAGCTATAGGACCCTGTGGGGGGAGGGGGGTCCCTGAGCATGGGCCCCAGTCCAAGCCCAAAAGTCTACACTGCAATTAAACAGGCCCTTAGCCTGAGTTCCACAAGCCCAATTCAGCTAGTATGGGCCACCCATGAGTGTCTAGGTGCAGCATAGACATACCCTTAGAAATCAAGGGCTATTTTTAACTACTGTATTGAATACATTTTGGCTCATATGGTATTTTATTTTCTTTCCAGAAGGCAGTGTACTGGACAGTGATGAGGTGCACACTGGGATTAATTTTCATAATAATGGATAGGATAGAAACCTGGAAACTAGAAGTGCTGAAAGTGAAGGTGGGCAACAAAATTAAACATGAGTTTGCACTATCAGACAGCAAAAAAAAGAGAGAGGCCAATGCAATTTTTGGATGCACATGAAGAAGCACCACATCACATAGCATAGGTCTGCTGGGACCACACATGGAATACCATGTTCATTTCTGAACACTTCACTACCAGAAAGTGACGGTTTACAAACTGCAGTGAACTCCAAGATGGCACCACAAATAACCAGTGAGATGCAAAGAATTACTTAAAGGTAGACAGTCAACTTGAATTCTAGTCAACTTTTTTAAAAATCTGAAGTAGTTTTGCATATTGCACCTCCCCTAAATCATACCAATTTTTGTGGAACTACATTCTCATTTTCCATTTTTAATGTCTCATTTTCTCCCCATTGCTATGTGAAAGATCCACATGGAAAACCAACTATAAATAGGTCTGTGTTAGATGATTAGTCTCCTTCCTGACACAAGGAAGAAAGGAGAGCAGCAGAATACGGACCCTGGACTTCAGAAAAGCAGACTTTGACTCCCTCAGGGAACAGATGGGCAGGATCCCCTGGGAGAATAACATGAAGGGCAAAGGGGTCCAGGAGAGCTGGCTGTATTTTAAAGAATCCTTATTGAGGTTGCAGGAACAAACCATCCCGATGTGTAGAAAGAATAGTAAATATGGCAGGCGACCAGCTTGGCTAAACAGTGAAATCCTTGCTGATCTTAAATGCAAAAAAGAGGCTTATAAGAAGTGGAAGATTGGACAAATGACCAGGGAGGAGTATAAAAATATTGCTCAGGCGTGCAGGAGTGAAATCAGGAAGGCCAAATCACACTTGGAGTTGCAGTTAGCAAGAGATGTTAAGAGTAACAAGAAGGGTTTCTTCAGGTATGTTAGCAACAAGAAGAAAATCAAGGAAAGTGTGGGCCCCTTACTGAATGAGGGAGGCAACCTAGTGACAGAGGATGTGGAAAAAGCTAATGTACTCAATGATTTTTTTGCCTCTGTCTTCACGCACAAGGTCAGCTCCCAGATTGCTGCACTGGGCAGTACAGCATGGGGAGAAGGTGACCAACCCTCTGTGGAGAAAGAAGTGGTTCAGGACTATTTAGAAAAACTGGACGTGCACAAGTCCATGGGGCCGGATGCGCTGCATCCGAGGGTGCTGAAAGAGTTGGCGGGTGAGATTGCAGAGCCATTAGCCATTATTTTTGAAAACTCATGGCGATCGGGGGAGGTCCCAGATGACTGGAAAAAGGCTAATGTAGTGCCCATCTTTAAAAAAGGGAAGAAGGAGGATCCGGGGAACTACAGGCCAGTCAGCCTCACCTCAGTACCTGGAAAAATCATGGAGCAGGTCCTCAAGGAATCAATTATGAAACATTTAGAGGAGAGGAAAGTGATCAGGAACAGTCAGCATGGATTCACGAAGGGGAAGTCGTGCCTGACTAACCTAATTGCCTTCTATGATGAGATAACTGGCTCTGTGGATGAGGGGAAAGCAGTGGATGTGTTATTTCTTGACTTTAGCAAAGCTTTTGATACGGTCTCCCACAGTATTCTTGCCACCAAGTTAAAGAAGTATGGGCTGGATGAATGGACTGTAAGGTGGATAGAAAGCTGGCTAGATCGTCGGGCTCAACGGGTAGTGATCAATGGCTCCATGTCTAGTTGGCAGCCGGTTTCAAGTGGAGTGCCCCAAGGGTCGGTCCTGGGGCCGGTTTTGTTTAATATCTTTATTAATGATCTGGAGGATGGTTTGGACTGCACTCTCAGCAAGTTTGCAGATGACACTAAACTAGGAGGCGTGGTAGATACACTAGAGGGTAGGGATCGGATACAGAGGGACCTAGACAAATTAGAGGATTGGGCAGAAAAAAACCTGATGAGGTTCAACAAGGACAAGTGCAGAGTCCTGCACTTAGGACGGAAGAATCCCATGCACTGCTACAGACTAGGGACCGAATGGCTAGGTAGCAGTTCTGCTGAAAAGGACCTAGGGGTCACAGTGGACGAGAAGCTGGATATGAGTCAACAGTGTGCTCTTGTTGCCAAGAAGGCTAACGGCATTTTGGGCTGTATAAGTAGGGGCATTGCCAGCAGATCGAGGAACGTGATCGTTCCCCTTTATTCGACATTGGTGAGGCCTCATCTGGAATACTGTGTCCAGTTTTGGGCCCCACACTACAAGAAGGATGTGGAAAAATTGGAAAGAGTCCAGCGGAGGGCAACAAAAATGATTAGGGGTCTGGAGCACATGACTTATGAGGAGAGGCTGAGAGAACTGGGATTGTTTAGTCTCCCGAAGAGAAGAATGAGGGGGGATTTGATAGCAGCCTTCAACTACCTGAAGGGGGGGTTCCAAAGAGGATGGAGCTCGGCTGTTCTCAGTGGTGGCAGATGACAGAACAAGGAGCAATGGTCTCAAGTTGCAGTGGGGGAGGTCCAGGTTGGATATCAGGAAAAACTATTTCACTAGGAGGGTGGTGAAACACTGGAATGCGTTACCTAGGGAGGTGGTGGAGTCTCCTTCCTTGGAGGTTTTTAAGGCCCGGCTTGACAAAGCCCTGGCTGGGATGATTTAGCTGGGAATTGGTCCTGCTTTGAGCAGGGGGTTGGACTAGATGACCTCTTGAGGTCCCTTCCAACTCTGATATTCTATGATTCTATGATTTCTGATAACTCAAATTAAAAAAATTGAAGCATGTTAGGGAAGAAAGGGCATTATGTTTATTATGGTAGCACCTATGAACCAACTAAGAATCGGGCCCCATTGTGTTAGGCGCTGTACAGAATAGTAGACAGTCCAAAGAGCTTAGAAACTAAATAAAACTATTGAGACTTCTTTTTAAGATTGAGCATAGCTTCCTTTGTATTTTGCACTGTGTGTGGTAGGTTGCCAACTTTATTATTAACACTGTTTTTTTATTTATTTTTTAAAGATTCTATTACCAGTCAAATCGTGTTTCTTATACAAATTGACTTGACATCCTTTAAAATGGTTATTTTGTGAGGAAGGATTTGAATTTAAATTCCTATTATGGGGACTTCCTATATTCCCCCCCTTCTTCCCCTCCTGCTCTATTAATTGATACTGAGATTTAAAATGACAAAGATAACAGGATTTTAAAATGAACTGAGAAAGAAAATCCTGATATCTGTTACTACTTGATGTTTTCAGACAAATCTGATGTCGCTTTAAAGCTCAGAAAGTTTCCATTGGATTACAGAGATAACAGGATTTACATGATCAGCACAATTTTTAAGTTATCCTGTTGCTATCATTAAAAATGTTACTTGTCCTGCAGACAAGTCTAGGTGATTTGCCACCTGTGAGAGATGATAAATCAGTTATCTGATGCCATCAGCAGGTGGATTTATCAAAGCCCCCAATGAGGTATTTCAATCTCTCCCTTCAAAATGCCTTTGAACTGCTAAGTGAAGGGAAGCACAATAGAACAAACAGAATTAGGAACAGTTCAGATTTTTAAGAATGCTGTTCTCTTGCCTTACTTTCCTGACAACACCTACCCGTTTTAACATTAAACCTGGACTACAACACACAGAACTAAGGTCATATTTTGAACCCTCATTTACAAGGTTGCTGTTAAAAGCACATTGTGTTCAAAGATCATTTTTGAAATAGATTCTTTTTCCCTTCCTCACCATGGGGACACCTATCAGACCCCTAGTATGAAACTAATGACAGTTTCCTTATAGCATTTCTTTTCTCCATTGCATGTCCTTGCCAGCTGGTCACCGGAGGGCTGCTCTTGAATGCCAAATTGATTTTTATTAAGAAAAAAGTAATTTTAAAGATTTTGAACAACCCCTCTTCGCAAAGAGTTGCGCAGATCGTGTAAATGCATTAAAAAAAATCAGGTGACTGCATCCAATGCTTAACAATGCCCATGTAATTACAATACAGCTGGAGGTGCTCCAATGAAACACACAAAGATTGCAGATAAGCTATAAGGTTCACAAGAGACAACTAACACTAATCAGAGTCTCTTTAATTAACCTTTTCCTCACAAAAAACAAAACTAAAGTGATTTTAATCTGCTAATGTTTTAAGACAGCCTTGCCCTCACCCCCCAAAAAAACAATGAAGACTGCCCTTGGAAGTCCATGAAGGGTGTATTCTAGAGGAAGAGTAATTTGGAATATCATTAATTACAGATAAGAGTATTAAAGTAACTAAGATATATGGAGAAGGAACAGGAGCTCTTCTACAGTGTTTGAAAGAGATTCCCCTCTGGCCTAATTCAGAGATTCTCAAAATGTCGCTCACTAATGACTGCAGGGCACTTCCAGAACTCTGTTCAAATAGCCAGGAGAAAGTAAAATGGGTGTTTAAATTTATCCAAAGAGACCTAGACACCAGAAGCAGATATGGAAAATGGACATAGGCAGCAAGTTATATGGGCCCATGGTGCCCGTGCTCCACCAACGTTTGGGCTTATATTTTCAGAGCCGTCCCATCCATAGGACAGACTGTGGCAACCGCCCAGGGCCCTGCGCTTTGGTGAGCCCCAAGCTTCACGGGGACGTGGGGTCCAGGGTGGCCTGAGGGGTTAGCGGAGGGCCTGGTGCTGGCAGCAGCAAGCAACGCTGGGAGCCGGCGGGACAGGGCGGAGCGGGGCTGGCTGGGGACGGGTGGCTCGCTACTGCCAGCACCAGGCCCCTCGCTAACCCTCCAGGCCACCCTGAACCCTGCATCCCCCTGAAGCGTGGAGGCCCCCCCAAAGAGCGGGGCCTGGGGCAGATGCCCCAGTCCGTGCTATGGACGGGACAGCTTTGCGGACCCATTCTGGGCACCACCAAAAATTTTACAAGCCTGGCGCCCATGAATATGGAATCCCAAAGAGGCAGCAACCCTGTAAGAATCTCTGTACCCTCCTCCTCCTCAGCAACTCTGGGGTTGGTTAAGCTTCTCCTCATGGCATTGGCAGTAGACAGTCACTTGGTACACCCCCATAATCTCACATGCCTACTTATGACTCATAGGTTTAATCCTCTAGCTAAGTATTTTAAAGTCCTGCTCTGCTTGATAGTCAGATCTGCACTGATGAGCACAAGGGAAGCTATGTACAGTCCTCACAGGATAAAGACCATTATCATAATGAGACGTCTAAGAGGGTGGGGAGAAGTAAATGAAACAACGAGATCCTAGAGGCTCTCCACCCACAGAAAAGTTAATTATCTCAAACTACAGTAATTTCTTTCCAAACAACTGAAAACAAGGAAGGTTTTGATATTAATTTTCATTTTTCGCACTTTTAGAATATCCCTATAGCTTGGCAGTAAAATCTCTCATGACTGTCTTCTTTTTTGGCAAACATATATAATTTTCCCAATATTTGCAATGCAGCTAAGGGAAATATTTAATTCTTTGTACACCAGCCTTCTCAAGAATGCCAACATAATTTAGGGACGTGTCCACTTATTTACAGTGAGGAAGGCTGCAGAGCTGTGGAGACAGTGAGAAATGGAGTAAACACTGATTTTGTTAGGTCCTACATAAATAGCTATATTGTTCCTCAATAATCACGCTCCCCTTCACCAAATACCTAAGAGTTGATAAGATGTTTCAGATGGTTACAATTCTAAGGAAGTTCACGCTTATTCCTGAACTACTTGAAAATGCACCCCCGCCTTCTATCCCATAATACTATCTTTTTACAAGTTGCTGAAAAGCACAAAGATTTTTGGCCTCAGACAAAGGGCTTAAAAGCCTGAAAGCCATCGTATAATGCACACACAATTCACTTTATCCTCCTTTATCCTGACCACTGAGTCAGAGCCTTCTTTCCCCGCTGCAAGGGGGGAGAATGGGAATGGCCACGTTCTCTCCTATTCTACACTCGTTTCTGGCTATAGGCCTATGGTATTAGTGCAACGTGAAAACAATTCTCATAAAGTCGTTTATTGGAGCTGCTAAGTGCAGCTGTTCACCTCCTGCCTCGCCACCCACACTTTACTGTGAGTATTAAGAACAAATCTAAAGGATGAGGCAAAGAAGCCAGGTGGTAAAATCAAATAAATTACTTGGAAAACAGCTGGAAGACAAGAGAGTGGTCACCCCACAAGCTAAGGGGCTGCCCTAGCATGTGCTGGTCTACATTCCAAGTAACTTCAAATACCATCTGCAGAAGCAAACTACATTTTAAAATCACGTGCAAATTAATTTGCCCCATAAACTTATTTTCCTACCTATTTCCAAAGAAACATTTGGTCTCTAAATTTGGAGGAGAACAGTTCAAAATTTAGAGTGGTGGCAGGTGCAGAACTTTTTGGAAGTGTCGCATTATTAAAAAAAATATGTTTTGTTTCATTTGGAACGACTTTCCTAACATAAATAATTATTCATGGGTCTTTAAATCTTTAATTTTGTATCTACACAATTATGAGCCAAGCAGAAGAGAATTAATTGTGGAAATCTCAATAAGTTACTTTTGGCTTAGATTGTATTTGTACTTTTCAAAAAGAAAAATAGACTAAACATGTTTCCCGGGCTTCTGTTGTCAAGGGACAACTGAGCAAAGAGAGCCAGTCAATTCCTCTTTAAATAAATTCTAAACTGACAGCATTAGGGTTTGAAATCAGGTTTGAAAGGAGGAGGGAAAAAAAAAAAGAGAGAGAGATAGATGGAATAGTGCCCACAATGGCTAGTCATAACATTAAGGGGAACATGATTATTCAGAGCTCTGGAATTGCGTGCCAGCTCTTCATTACAGCTTCTGTACAGTTTCCAAGTAAGAAAGGGGGATGGGAGAAAAGGTTTGGGCGGGGGGAGGGAGATATTGTAGAGAAGAATATAAAATATTACTGTTTTCCTCACGATGGGACATGTATAATAATATTAAACGATCAAAATTCACAAAGCTACTACTGAAAGTGCTCATATTCTGTGCCCATTTTAGCAGCAGCCTTTAACTTGGCAATGTCTGCCTTCAACATAAACAGCGTCCCTCCTTCATCCAACACTCTGCTGGCAAGTGTCGGAGAGAAATAGCTGCCCTGTCCAGCAGCCCAGCCGTTACGCAATTTGGAGTCCTAGCGGAAATCAGAGTTCAGGTCTCCTGCTGAATTCTTTGCTGTCAGGCTAGCAGTGCTACTACCATGCTACAGAAGCAGCACATTCCTAGTAGAGAAGGCAGTCACTAGTGATCCCTCTTGACAACTCAGTCAGTAGAGCTGCTAATGGGCTCTGGCAAGGGTGGTGGTGGTGGGTTACATTCACCTCCCTTCTGCCAGCCCAACATGCAGCAAAATAATTCAACCCTTATATTTTGTTAACATGTTCTTCGTCTCTTTAAAACAGATTACAAATTGTATTAGGTTTGGAAAGAGCAGAATACAACCTTGGTTTGGGGGAAGGATTGAAGAGGGGTAGGTGGCTAGAAAGTCTCTTTTGATGACTAAATGAAAAGCCAATGCAAGTCATAGCTTGGAATAAAGTCACCTAACATCAACTAGCCTAAGGACTAAATTTACTAGTGTTGGCAGGGGGAGAAAAATATATCTGCGACCCTGCGTCCTCACCACATCCCCAATTCTGCCCCTTTCCAAGAATGGAGGACAATGGAGGAACAGACGAAGGGGTCCCTTCCCAGCCATCTCCTATAGATGCCCAGCCCTTAGGTCACAGATTTCCCAAGCAGATCTAGTCCCCACATCTGCAAAAGTTCTGGTCCCCTGCAGCTGTGGTCTTGAGGCCCCAGGGTTCCCTGCTAGTCACTTCAAATGCTGTGGGGGTCTGGCTTCCAAAGCAGGTCCCTCAAATGCTCAGCTCCTGGCTAGTCAGAGCCCAGCCTCTGGCATGGCATTTTGCCAGTTCACTGGAGTCCTACCTCCATCCTATCATACTGTTGTATACATTCCTGCTCAGGGGAACAGTCAAACTGGGTGGTGAAGGGGAAGGAGTGGCACCTCATTGTTACAGCCAGGAACTGCAACAAACACACTTCCCTCTATGCACTCAGGCCTTGTTGCTCCCAACACTGCTGAATACCTCTCCCAGTCTAAGTTTTCCACGCATTGAGCAATAGAGTTTTCAAGCCCTCACTATCAATAGATGCAGCAATATGATCCAACATATGCTGAAGTCAATGGGAGCCGGATCAAGACCTATGTCATATTTCATGCACAGCTCTACAACACGTACACTGCTCCAGTCTTAGCCCTCTCCTGAGCACAGATTACCAGTGAATGCTGAATTGTGTTTTTATTTTATGACATGAGATAAATGTCAATCAGGGGCTTAGCTGGTCTACTCTATTGTCTTGCTCTAGTGGCAGAAGCTGGGAATGGGCGACAGAGGATGGATCACTTGATGATAACCTGTTCTGTTCAATCCCTCTAGGCACCTGTCATTGGCCACTGTCAGAAGACAGAATAAGGAGCTAGATGGACCTTTGGTCTGACCCAGTATGAACGTTCTTATTAAAATGTGAAACCAGAATATTATGGAGTTTCCTACAAACACAATGCAGAAGTAAAGAGAAAGAGAAAGCAATGTAAAATAAAGTTTACTTGAAGATGACGACACCATTAGGTACTGTGTTCAACTACATCTATTTGGTGAAATTATAGGAGTGAGCTACTATTTTCCAATTATCCAATACCTTGAGATATTAATTCCTCCATGAGACTTAACTAAAAGCTGCGTAGCTGTTGAACACTGCACAGCTGTACCACTTACACTGATTTCTCTAGTGTCCTAGACAAATAATCACATGCCTGGTGTCCCAGATACAAAGGAAAAGCCCCATAAGCTCACAAGAGATATGGCTCAAAGCCTTGAACTGAATCACCACTGGAAGAAACTACAGAAAAGGGGGGTGGGGAGGAGGAATAAGTACAGCCCAGGGTCAGAGTAATAGCAACCCCAAACAGGAGTGGCCTTAGGAGGACCCTTCTTTAGGCTGTGCAAGTGGCTGCAGTAACAGGCATGTGACACAGCTGGTCTCTGGAGAAAATAAGAAATGAGTCAATTTCCTTAGAGTACAAGGCTAACTGATTCATAATAACAACAAATGACAGCTTTGAAGAAACCCATGCATCCCATTCTCTCCACTTCCCCAAAAATTCACAATGATCAATGATGGAGATCAGGAAGGAAAGAAGTTGCCCTAAGAAAACACCTAATCCTGGGAGTAAGAGATAGGCTACATCAAACTCATGTCCAAGTTTGCATCTACCTAAATTAAAAACATACTGGGTAAAATGGAAATCTACTAGTCAGATAAGATTTCCTTCTATGAAAGGAACATATCCACTTTGAAATAGAGCAGAAACCGATCCTAAAGCAATGAACATCAAGCAGATCATGAAGAAGCCGCATCAATAAACATCTGGAAACAAAAAAGGGATGCTGTGTCAGCTGTGGACTCAAACGGTTATTATAAATAGATGTCAAAAGTACAGTTAGCAACATTTTGATTGGTAGGACATTTCAGGGACAAATATGAGTGTGTAGTAAGTGATGTACTCTACGTTTTCCTTTACAAATTGCTATTGTTCCCAGCTTGGAACACTGCACTTTTTTTAGTGTGTATTCATAACCCATTTGATACTCGTCATTAAAAAATAAAAAGCTACCAACAAAATTTTACTGAATACCAGTCTCTTTAAAAAAAATATATAAGATTCTTCCCAAACTGCACTTAGCAGGCCCCGAAGGGGATAAGATCGATTTATAAATTGATTTTGTGTTTATATAATATTTGGCTGACTAAATATGGCAGCTGAAATATCTAAGGAAATACCTACTGGTGAAGCAGTAGCTAATCAGCTGCAGCCTCTGCTGCAAACTGTTGCCAACCTGAGTATGTAAGAATCCAGTTTCTGTTTTCTACACCCAGAGGATCACTATTAGGTCATTTTCTTACGCTTTTCTAATGGCCAGGACCATGGCAGAGTTCACAGCACTGACCAGTGCATATCAGGAACACATAATTCAATTAAATAATCGTTCAGTGAGGTTAAGTAGCACAGTAGGCTGATTTCACCTTTAGAGAATTGGTTCGTATCCCAATCAAAAGGAAAATGAGTTGGATGGTCTCCTTCTGGTCTCTAGTGGACATTTACACCAACTGACTACAGGTTAGAATTCCTAACAAAGTTCATGCCCCACTTCCTGAGGCCTATCTGTGCTGGAAAAGATGGGGTCTGGGGGACTTCCTTCTTAATTTGAGTGAATAAAAATGAGAAAAGACTAGCACTTTATGGAACTAGGCACAGTACAGAAAAATTCTGTACACCCTTCTTACACACAACTCTACCAGTACACATGATCTTTACTTGCAATGTCATTTACTGCAGTGCAAGACCTCTCCAAGTGGAAAGGCTGTCAACTTTGGAAGACTGAAAAACAACCTTTTGTTGCAGACAAATATTCACTTCGGCAAAGTCACAAAATTCTTCTAATGCCAATTTAAACTGGATTTAAATCCATTATACTCAGAAAGGAAAGGCTATTTTACACTTTAATCCACTGGGTCTTGGCTAATGGAGGAAGGAAGAACTCAATGGAATTCATGGAAATACTACCAAGTAAACAATCAACATCATCCTTCATTGGCATGACGAGATATGCAAGTGCTTCCAACATGCTGCAGTGGGACAGAACCTTCTCATGTCCATATGTCATTACTATCTACTTCTGATAGTAGCTGGGTAGCATAATACTATTCCTGCTTTCTCATTTCCAATTCTCAAAAGAAGCTATGAAGTATCTGTTGATTTGTAAACAAACATTAAAATGGAGACATAGTATGTTGTATTTGTTATTGCTAGATGCATTTCTGTAATGACGTAAATGGTGCTAGAAAAGCCTTAAACAAACAACCAATAAAAAAATGCAGTGATATTCCACTGGGAATCAATACTGTACGTTTGCTGTGCATCTGCTGTATGGAATAAGTTTTTCACAGCCCTTTCAACCAATCTAGGAAACATAACAAATCTGGCTATTTTGAAGCAGTGTCTCAGCTGCAGTGACACTCAGTAAGCCTTCCGTTTCAACTTACTTCATTTTTATTACTCTTGTTCTGTGCTATATTCCTAAACAAGATCAGACAAAATTCCCAACTACTGTGGAAAACTGCTGTCAGTCAAGCCTCCTGGCAAACACCACTGAATCTGAAAGCATTATCCACTGGCAGAGGATCTAAAATGTCTGTAAAAAGATGTCAGGCATGTATGGCAAGTGATTCTGCCAGTATCATCTTTACCTTAGGGTTTTACAATTTCAATCCTTGGTAGACAATATTATCAGAAAATGTATCAAAGAAAAATTGCCCATTTCTTTAGTAATGTATAAAATGCACCAATTAAGTGTCTGACCAGGCATACAAATGTAAGCAAACATTGACCAATGTCAGCTGAACTGAGCTCCTTTATCATCACCTTAAATCAGTCCATTATCACTCTGAGTAGATAAGCTTTACACTGTGTCCTGAAGGTCAACAAACCTGGGCTTTGTTGGCTCAAAAGCGGGGGATGCATTCCCCACTGAGAACATCTCCCTTCCAGGGCTTAAATCTAGGGAGTGTTAAGCCTTGGCTACACTCGGGACTTCACAGTGCTGCAGTGGCAGTGCTCCGAAGCGCGAGTGTAGTCGCGCCGCCAGTGCTGCGAGAGAGCTCTCGCAGCGCTGTATGTACTCCACCTCTCTGAGGGGAGTAGCTTGCAGCGCTGCGAGGGAGCGTGCAGCACTGCAGGCTCTGATTACACTGGCATTTTACAGCGCTGTACTCGCTGTGCTCGGAAGGGGGGGGCGTTTTCACACCCCCGAGCGCAGCAAGGTGCAGCGCTGTACAGCACCAGTGTAGCCAAGGCCTCAGATGCTTTTCAGATGATTGTCAACAGCTGTGACAGTACAAAAGGAAAGAAACAGACTTAAAGGCAGTCCCAAACATGAAACTGTGTCATCTAAAATAGGCAAATAAAGCACTGGATTAGGTCTCAGGAGATCTAAGTTCCATTGGCAAATTTCTTGCGTGTCCTTGGGCAAGTCACTTGATCTATTTGTGCCTTATTTACACTATGTCTACATCTATCCAGCAGGTAAAGAATCCTTCTCTACTTCATAGCAGCATTTTGAAGATAAATCCATTAACATTTTTGAGGTGCTTAAATAGTACAGTGATGAATACCTTAGGCCTGGTCCACACTAAGCCCCCAGTTCGAACTAAGATACGCAACTTCAGCTACTGAAGTCGAAGTATCGTAGTTCGAACTTAAAGATACTTACTGCGGGTCCACACACGGCAGGCAGGCTCCCCCATCGACTTCGCCTACTCCTCTCGCAGAGCAGGATTATCGGCATCGACGGCGAGCACTTCCGGGATCGATTTATCGCATCTAGACAAGACGCGATAAATTGATTCCAGAAGATCGATTGCTGGCCACCGAACCAGCGGGTAAGTATAGCCGTACCCTTAGATAAATTAGACGTTTTTCTACTCTCAGGCACAGCATTATTAATAAAGAGGTCATCAGCTGCAACAATTAAATAATTGCTCAATACCTTGAAGAGACTCTGAATACTAGGCTCAACCCTCTACTTTTATGCTGAAACCTCACTATTATTCAGTGTCCTGAGCAACAAAGCCCGATACCAACTCTGTCCACATATCTATTCAAGTGACACTATCATAGGACCTAATCACATCAGCCACGCCATCAGGGGCTCGTTCACCTGCACATCTACAATGTGATATATGCCATCATGTGCCAGCAATACCCCTCTGCCATGTACATTGGCCAAACCGGACAGTCTCTACACAAAAGAATAAATGGACACAAATCTGACATCAGGAATCGTAACATTCAAAAACCAGTGGGCAAACACTTCAACCTCTCTGGTCACTCAGTAACAGACTTCAATTTTGCAACAGAAAAGCTTCAAAAACAGACTCCAACGAGAAACTGCTGAACTGGAATTAATTTGCAAACTAGATACAGTGAAACCCCACTATAACATGCCCCGCGATAACGTGAATTCGGATATAATGCGATCATAAGGTGGCTTTGGCCGCCCCAAGCCAAAAAAAAAAAAAATGATGTGCCTTCCCCACTGACTCTTCCCCCCTGCCCCTGCTTCCCCTTTTGGCGAAAAGAGCCGTTCTCCTCCCCAGCTGCTCCTCGCTCTTCCTCTGCCCCTTGCACGTCTCCCCTGCTCTCCCCAAGTGTTTCCCTCTCTCGCTGCATGGTTGAGAGCCCCCGCTGCTGGAGCAAGCTGACTAGCAGGGATGCTACAGAAACAGTGGCACGAACTCTGCTCTGAATATCAGCAACTCCTCAGCATCAAACACTGCAATCGGCTCTCCAGGTGGAGGGGAGTCGGCTGAGCGCCTTTGTACAGATCTCTAGAGAGCAGATTCAGCCCCATCTGCCAGGTCCCAAAACTCCGGTTTCCAAAGTCCAAACCCAGCCATTCTCAGGCTGGTTCTGGCTCATTTAATAGGTTGATTAGATTGTGCTGTCACTAATTATTGCTACACACTTTCAGTTACTGTTATGGGCAGTTCGCCAAGGCAAATAGTTTTCTGCCCAAGAGAAATTGACCAGCTTGAAACTGACTGGCTTGAAATGGTACATTTTCGTAACCCCGCTATAATGCAACCCCGCATTTACCACGATCACATTTTTGGACCCCAATCATCACATTATTGCAGGGTTTCACTGTACCATTAACTTGGGCTTGAATAGAGACTGGGAATGGCTGGGTTATTACACAAATTGAATTTATTTCCCCATGTTAAGTATCCTCACACCTTTTGTCAATTGTCTGAAATGGGCCATCTTAATTATCACTACAAACGTTTTTTCTCCTCCTGCTGATAATAGCTCATCTTAATTAATTAGCCTCTTCGAGTTGGTATGGCAACATCCACCTTTTCATGTTCTCTGTATGTGTATATATATCCTCTTACTATATGTTCCATTCTTTGCATCTGATGAAGTGGGCTGTAGCTTATGTTCAAGTAAATTTGTTAGTCTCTAAGGTCTTGGCTACACTTGCGAGTTACAGCGCTGTAAAGGCTCCCCCAGCGCTGTAACTCACTCCCCGTCCACACTGGCAAGACATTTGCAGCGCTGTATCTCCGTGGTTGCAGCGCTGCATGTACTCCACCTCTCCGAGAGGAATAGCAAGTATTGCGCTGCCGCTGCAGCGCTGCGGCGCCAGTGTGGCCGCCCAATGCACTGTGAATGGCCTCCAGAATTATTCGGCAGTATCCCACAATGCCTGTTCTAGCCACTCCGGTCATCAGTTCAAACTCTACTGCCCTGGCCTCAGGTAACCAACCATGTGACTGACCCTTTACATTCCCCGGGAGTTTTAAAAATCCCCTTCCTGTTTGCTCAGCCCGGCGTGGCGTGGAATGCTATCAGCGAATCTTTCCAGGTGACCATGCCTCCACGCGCCAAGCGAGCCCCAGCATGGAGCAATGGCGAGTTGCTGGACCTCATCAGTGTTTGGGGGGAGGAAGCTGTACAGTCCCAGCTGCGCTCCAGCCGTAGGAATTACGATACCTTCGGGAAGGTATCAAAGGACATGATGGAACGGGGCCATGACGGGGACGCCCTGCAGTGCAGAATTAAAGTGAAGGAGCTGCGGCGTGCCTACCGCAAAGCCCGCGACGCAAACGGCTGCTCGGGTGCTCCCCCTGCAACCTGCCGATTCTACAAAGAGCTGGATGTGATACTTGGGGTTAACCCCACCTCCACTCCGAGCACCACCATGGACATTTCAGAGCCGGTGGGGGAGGAGGAAAACGGGAGTGATGGTGGTAGGCCGGATGGAGACACCCCGGAATCCCTGGAGCCATGCAGCCAGGAGCTCTTCTCGAGCCAGGAGGAAAGTAGCCAGTCGCAGCAACCGGTACATTTTGCCTATACAGCTGCATCAACCTTGAGACCTCAGCCATCCCTCTTATCGCCTGCTCAGAGACTGCAAAGACTCAGGAAGAGACCGCGAAAAAGCAAAGAAGACATGCTGCAAGAAGTGATGCGGCAATCTATTAAAGAGAATGAGAAAGCACAGAACTGGAGGGAGAGAGAAAGCAGGATCCGCCAGGAAAACGCAGTGCACCAGCGGCAAAGCACCGCGCACCGGCAGCAAAGCACTGATAGACTCATAAGCATCCTGGAGTGCCAAGCAGATGCTATCCAGGAGCTGGTAGTCATGCAGAAAGAGGAACAGTACCGCAAACACAAACGCCACCCCCCCTACAGCCCTTGTCCCAAAACTTTCCGTTGTGCCCCACGGTCACCTCCAACCCACTTTCCCCAACTTCCGTGTTCTTCACACCACCCGCTGCCTCCAACACCAGTATCTTCACCACCCAGCCCTGAAAACCACGACCCTTACCCTCTGCACTCAACCCCCATCACCATGCAGTATAGCTATCCTGAAGTGCAGCACTCACTGCGTAGCACACCAGACAGGACATACGTGAATCTGTGATTGTACCGTCCCCCACTCCACGCCCTTGTTTCTTTTCAATAAATGGATTCTTTGGCTTTGAAAACATTCTTTATTACTGCATAAAGTAAAAGACTCCTTAGCCCAGGAAATAAACAGGCACTGCAAGCCTGCTTGTCTGCTTAGCAGACACTGATTCCTAAAGATTGGAACTACTGCATTTCACTCCCGTGCAGGGCACCAGATATCACTGCTGGTTTTCAGCCTCAAATTGCTCCCTCAAGGCATCCCTAATCCTTGCAGCCCCGCGCAGGGCCCCTGTAACAGCCCTGCTCTCTGGCTGTGCAAATTCAGCCTCCAGGTGTTGAACCTCAGAGGTCCATGCCTGAGTGAAGCTTTCACCCTTCCCTTCACAAATATTATGGAGGGCACAGCACGCGGATATAACCGCAGGGATGCTGTTTTTGGCCAAGTCCAGCTTCCCATATAGAGATCGCCAGCGGGCCTTTAAACAGCCAAAGGCACACTCCACAGTCATTCGGCACCGGCTCAGCCTGTAGTTGAAACGTTCCTTGCTGCTGTCAAGGCTCCCTGTGTAGGGTTTCATGAGCCACGGCATTAACAGGTAAGCGGGAGCTCCAAGGATCACAATGGGCATTTCAACTTCCCCTACTGTGATCTTCCACTCTGGGAAAAAAGTCCCGGCATGCATCTTCCTGAACAGCCAAGTGTTCCGAAAGATGCATGCGTCATGCACCTTTCCGGGCCAGCCTGCGTTAATGTCAATGAAATGCCCACGGTGATCCACAAGCGCCTGGAGAACCATAGAGAAATACCCCTTCCAATTAATGTACTCGGATCCTAGGTGGGGTGGTGCCAGAATAGGAATGTGCGTCCCATCTATCACCCCTCCACAGTTAGGGAACCCCATTTGTGCAAAGCCAACCACTATTTCCTGCACGTTACCCAGAGTCATGGTTCTTCTGAGTAGGATGCGATTAATGGCCTTGCAAACTTGCATCAACACGATTCCAACGGTTGACTTTCCCACTCCAAACTAGTTTGCGACCGACCGGTACCTGTCTGGAGTTGCCAGCTTCCAGATTGCAATAGCCACCCACTTCTCCACTGGCAGGGCAGCTCTCAATCTCGTGTCCTTGCGCCACAGGGTGGGAGCGAGCTCCTCAGACAGTCCCATGAAAGTGGCTTTTCTCATCCGAAAGTTCTGCAGCCACTGCTCATCATCCCAGACTTCCATGACGATGTGATCCCACCACTCGGTGCTTGTTTCCCGAGCCCAAAAGTGGCATTCCACGGTGCTGAGCATGTCCGTGAATGCCACAAGCAATTTCGTGTCGTACACATTATGCGGCTCGATAGCATCGTCGGACTCCTCACCCTCACTTTGGATCTTAAGGAATAGTTCGACAGCCAAACGTGACGTGCTGGCGAGACTCGTCAGCATACGCCTCAGCAGTTCGGACTCCATTTCCCGCAGACAGATAGCGCTGCACAGAAACCGTTGAAAGATGGCACCAAAGATGGACGGAAACAAAGGGATGCGAAGCATCATATTACGGGGCATTGGGACAGGACCCAGAATGCCCCGCACCCATGTCCCCTTCCCACAACCCATGGCACCAGAATGGGAAGAGGTGCTCTGTGGGATAGCTGCCCATAATGCACCGCTCCCAATAGCACTGCAATTGCCGCAAATGTGGCCATGACAGCGCGCTGGGCAGCTGTCAGTGTGGACAGATTGCAGCGCTTTTCCTTCTCAGCTGTACAAAGTCAGGTTTAACTCTCAGTGCTGTACATTTGCAAGTGTAGCCAAGGCTTAAGGTGCCACAAGTACTCCTGTTCTTATTGCAGTTCAACAGTTCCCCATCTATACGGGGTTAAAGGGCTAGTGCCCTAGTCTACTGTGCTAACATCACAAGATAAATAGGTGTGAAAACTAAAACCACTTAACCATCAATGGATGTGAGTAGCCAAAAGGCAAATACATTAAATTCTCAACTACCTATGCTATACAGAAATAGCAATTATCAAGAAAGACCCAATCACACTCAGTTCCACCCACATTTCCTCTAAGTACCAGTAACAAAAGTATACACACGATATATCCTCTTTAAGAGGAAATAGACAGTTAATTAGTTACACTTCACTCACAGTTACATGGAGACTTCCTCTTTTAGGAGACAAACTCCAAGAAAGGAAATGAAAAATAAGTTTCCATGATTTCAAGCTTGTTTCAACCCAACTCACCTCAAAGTTCATATAGAATGCACCACACTGTTGTCCATACAGTAGCACTGACCCTTTTACACCACAGGGAAAAGTTAGTGTAGGGGAAACACCATTTAGTGCAGTGACTGGAGAACTACCATCTAGCAACAGCTCTGAGCCTTTCAGAGCGCTAAAAGCCTTACTGCCTTAATGAATGCCTCTTTTCTTCCCCCTTCCACTGGATTCCACGACATGAAAAAAATCTCAGAACAACTGGCAAGATCACAGATGACAAAATGTCCAAAGATGGGGCAACATTCCTGCCAGTCCCAGAAGATCATACCTATTAGCTATGAAAATGACTCAAAACCATTACTGAAAGCCAGCTCCTGAAAAAGAAAAGCCACCACATCTTGGATAAAGCTATCAAAGTTACAGGAAAGACAACAACCTGGCAATACTATACTGCCAAATTCCCAGCCTTTATATTTTAATCACTGAGATTTTGTTAAGGTGAGAAATCAAGAAAGAAAACAATGGACTTTGACCAAGCATTACCAACTGTTTGGGTGTGATAAAAAAAATGCTAGTTTCCAAAGAAACTACCTAGAAGAATTGTAATCCTCAATTCCTCACATCCATTGTGAAATCACATCTCATTCCTTTACAAGATCTAATAAAATAAAATAAAAACACCAAACAAAAATAAACTGTTCCTCTCCACCTCTACCGTCAAAACCCTTGGCTGTGCCATGGTCTTCTTCCCCCTAGCCTACTGCAACCTCCCTAACACTTATCTTGAACCGCTACAGTCTACCCAAAATAATGTCCCAAATTTGTCTTCCTCTCCCACCAGTCTTTTCACTGCCAGTATACCTCCTTCACAAAAAAATCAAAAACCTTTTCATCCTCTCATTCAGTGTTCTGCACATCAACATCTTTTCTCCCATCTCTCTCCACAACTCCCTTTTCCAAAAAGTGACACCGTTATCTTCCCCCTATACTGGCCCTTCTCCCCGAATAACTTCCTAGAACTCCCAGGCCATACAGCCTCCATCAAGTTCTGCTTTTTATCTCTTCACAGCACAAATTTTCACTCCCATCTCTGTTTTTAAAAACTTATTTTTATGCAAATTTTAAAATAGAATATTACATATACAATAAAAACAAGAAAACTTCATAATATTGTACTGTGTAATACTCTCTCTAGTTCCAACCCCATTGTCTGTTGTCATCTGTGTCATCAATCTAGATTATAAACTCCCTCAGGGCAAGGACTGTATTTTTTTGTCCATAAAGCACCATGCATATCTATGTTGTAGTGCTGGATAGATATCTATTTTTACTTATCAGCTTAAACAGAGAAAGTATTATGTATTTTCTATCAAGCCATTAATGTATGCATCATGCTATAGTGAAAGAAGAGGTGCTTGTAAGTTTTAATCAAGCCAAAAACTAGTCAAGGTGCACAGGTATTCTATATGCATCCGAAGAAGTGGGCTGTAGTCCACGAAAGCTTATGCTCTAATAAATTTGTTAGTCTCTAAGGTGCCACAAGTACTCCTGTTCTTCTTTTTGCAGGTATTCTCATGCAAATCTGTATCAGACATACTGCACATCTGCTTTTTTCCCAAAGTTTGCAGGATGAATGTGTTAACTAAGTGCTGGCCAGTGCTTAAAGAATAGAGACTAGTTTTTAATGGGGCATTCACAGCTGTAAAAGTTTCCTTCAGAAGATAAAAAAAATCTAAACTCGTTAATTTTATTTCAATTTACTGGAGCACAAAGGCTCCCTTCACTTCCCAATGCTTACTAGATATTATTGATTATATTACTACTTCAACTCAGAAGAATACAAACTTGCTTTTTTAACTAAAAAATAAAATTAAAATAAATAAAAAATAAAAAAGTAATCCAGATTCTAAAAGAACATCTCTTAAGCAGTGTCCTGACCTCTTAAAAAAAAAAAAAAAAAAAAAAAAAAGGACAACATTACTTTTAATGAATGAAGAGATTTTATTTTCCCCATGTTCAAAGGCCACATACTGAACATCAACAATGGAAAAACTGAACACAAAGTGCTGTCAAAAAAATGGAGCAAAATATTTTCCTCTTTCTCCATTCAGCTGTAGTCATCTTAGGTGTTTACTGTGCTTACAAGTGATAGAAAACCTAAACCATAGGCTTATCTACACAATGCTCTAGTTTAGTCCATACTAGAGGGGTGTAAATCTGAATCTGCCCTAACTGACCCACGTGGACCCTGCTGGGGCACAGTACATTCCCTAGTGGACATTAACATGATCTGTGGGACTAAATCACTGTGGAGGCAAGCCTGTTGTGATTTTCATGTTTGCTATGTCCTTTTTAAAAAAAAAAATATATACACATATACATATATACACACACACACACACAAAAGGAATAAAACCGAAATCTCAGCTACTTTTTATTGGCTCTATAAATATATCAGTTGAAAGGAACCCATGATCTCAGAGTAAGTCACAGTTATGTTCCTCTTATCATCTCTATTTTTTTCTATTGTTTAAAAATAGGAAACAGCAGCACACGAAAATTTTCAGACAAAGATAAATAGTCTGGCTGAAATACAAGAGTCGGGGAGCTGAAGTTTTAGAGAAAGTCATCCTAAAACTACCTCAAAATACCTAGATATTGTTGTGGCCTCCAAAGATTAAGAGTAATTTTAATATATTAAATGATATGTAATACCTAGGGAAAAACACAACAAGACAAGACTCCAAGTTCAGACTAAACTCTGAATCACATCATGTACGGATTAACCTTAATGTGACTAACATTTTCTGTGATTCATCTTCTTAAACATAATAATGTTAATTACTCCTATACCTAGCTTTATTGCAGAAAGAAATAGCAAGAAAGACTAGGCCAGATCTAGTCCTGAGACACAGCAGCTTGTTAATACCCAGGAAAGATTGTCAATACTCCAGGAAAAGAACAGGGCTCCCAGTGATGGAAAGTCTATCTAGAATGGGTGTTTCAATAGCACAAAGTGTCCTCATCTCCCACTCCCCTGAGGGCACTTGCAGCCGGCCAGCAGAGGCAGAACTGTCCATCAAGTGGGTATAGACAAATAAATCAGGGAACACACTGGGGAATTCTCTGAATCAATCGAACATCAGGTTTGTGACTGCAAGGAGAGGGCAACAATAAATCCTCTCTCTGGGTACAGCTGTCCATTTACAATTTGTATCAAGCTCGTTTATTTAAAACGTTGGCTTAATTTAACCTCTCTTCTTTAGACTGCCATAAGGGACCTAATGTGACCATTTTTGCCTGTAATAAATTTAGCTCCTACTTCCTTTGCCATTTGAGTCTCTTAAATTAGTTTTAACTAATATCTTGTGGTAGCTCCTAAAGCCCACAACCAGGTTGGACCCCTATGTTAGGCATTGTACAAACACATAATAAATGACAGTCCCAGAGAGGCATTATCTTCCCAACCCATTTGTACCTTGTACCAAAATTCTAGTTTTCTCCTTCATTTTGAATTAAACTCAGTGCATCAGAAGAGGAATTTTTCCATAGATTTTAGGGTTATTCTTCCTTTTACATTTTAAAAACAAGTAATGGATTTTTCAGCCATCAATATGCACAGAGGAATGAGGAACCCTTCAATCTGTGTAGAGAATACTCCCTTCCCCACCTAGCAATCTCTTCTTCCACCATGTACAAAGGACATGTACACAATTCACAGGATTGGAGGAAAAGGTGATGAAAGTGTCCTAGACTACTTTGTATTAGCTCTTATATTATTGCTAGCAAAAATATAGCTGCACCACTGTTCAAAAACAGAAAAGATGTTTCTTAAATGTAGATAAGATCGAAGAAGGGAGCAATCAGCATGTAAAGATGAATATACAAGAATTAGCAGACACCTGCATGCCTTATTTTCTACACAAAATACTTAGATAATTCCAGTTTCATACTTATTTAATACCCTTGCTCTTCAAAATTAAGTTTAAAATTATTAACTTAAAAACAAGTTTGACAATCATTATTGTTAAGTTTTCCACCTGATGAGACAGAAGATAAATCTGGCAAGCTCTGATTCTTCCCCTACCACACAGGACATTTCACACAAATGCTGCAATTCTAGCTGTATAACTCATTGTTACACAGTCTGGACATTCAACCAGCCATACTGTTCAATATAATTGTTCATTTTTACTGTTGGTATTGAGGGTGCAGAGAATTCAGCCTTAGTTTGTTTTTGTTTATTTTTAATTAGAAGGGGGCTGATTTGAAACATCTGTAGGTGCTTTAGAATATCTTGTAAAGGGACATTTTTGTGTGGGTATATAAGGGAAATATTATGGCTCTTAGTTAAGACAAGACAGATTCTTCCCTCTTACCCAAACTGCTCACGTGCTATGACTCTAACGCAAGACATCAACTAGTACACATTAGTTGCGTCTCAAAACTGGTTCTTGGAAACAGCATCCCACAATATTCACATGACTTGTGTATCATGAACAATTAAAACTAGCACACTGACAAATAGCATATTTGCTGTTACTGTCCATTATTCAGAAACCAGGCTTAGAGAAATAAGATTTTGGAATTGACATTGTCCTTGAGTAAGGGCATTATATGGTCATAGATTTAGGAGGTCATCAACTATTCATTTAAGCATAAACTGTCAAACCTGCAAAAAACAGTGGAAAAAAGAAGCTAAAGATTAGCTATTGAAGTTAACTCAGGAAATATAGAAATAACTAGACTATGATTTAGATATATCACAGCGAGCACAGACAAGACCTCAGTGTCACTCTGAAATCACATCCCAGACATTGTCCTACTGCATTCACATCATTGTCATACCACTTGCATACCACAGAGACCAATAATTATTGGATATTACGACTGAATCCTCTTCTCTGTGCTTACAGATGAAATTTTACCGGCTCCACAATTGGACTTTTTCCTCTAACAATCATGAATAAGCTCCATGGATAGATGCAAACTGAACAGTATGCAGTTACAGAACAGAGATGCATAAAAATAATCAGATTTCAGTAAGAGGGCGCAGAACTCATTTGCTTTAAATAATTATTTCCACTGTTTGAATCACTTCTCAGATAATTAACTTTCATTTTGAACAATCCAAAAGATACTTTGTTGTCTGTGTTCATAAAAAGCATTCAGAAAAGAAAGTAAATAGCTATTATATAACTCCTCTTCTTGCCATGACAGAAAACTGTACTTAATGTTTCACATTAGATATGCTTCCCACGCATTTATAGTGAAATAGTTAGTATTAATTTATTAGACAACAGACTGTAAGGCTGGGCTTTCTGCTCCCCTTTCCCTTAGCTATGCTGCTGTGGTTCTTCAACCAACTGTGCAAGTCTTTAATGCTATAAATAACTAAAATATGTTATACATTTGTCACTTGTAGATTTGAAATCCATATTTAGTTGTGTACAAACATGGCATTGTTTCAATTTGACTTACTGCCCACAAACTTAGTCAGATCAATCTGTGAAAGGATCACAAGCAATAGTAAGCAGGATGAAATATTTGTTTACTATCAAAACAAAATGCAATTCTGCAGGGAGGAAGAGAAGACATTACCACCACCAGATCTCTTCATCTGAAGATAAGAACTAGTAATTACTTTGTTTTGATAACTAAAAAACCTGCAGCCCTTGGCTTACAAAATTCACTTTTATTGAACAATCATGTTTGAATACATCTCTAACTTCTACAGCCTTTGAGCTAGTTGTACTGGTACACAGGCAAATCAGACTATTTCTGCCTGCATGCGAGTGTCAGACGACACAAAACAGGATGTACAATGTGACTTTATCAACAACTAATGTTTTACACCATGGCTAATTTTGAAATTGCATTACTGCTTCCACTAATACCCAAGGTTATATCCTGCAACAATCAGATTGTCTGGTGCCAGACATTCTCCCCACAAGTACATTCTCATTTTGCTCCACGACTTGACCTTAGGAAAAATTCTAAACAAGTATACAGCTCAGTGCTAAACTGCTCTCTTCTGTACTCTGTTCACACTATCCTTCTGAAGAAAAAAAAAAACTCCACTATGTTCTGCAATCACTTACACACTAAGCTGATACTACTAAAAGGAAAGAGGGAGAGGAAAGTGTTATCGGTGTAACTATGTTGTTAAGCACCACTTTGCGTAGTACTATACAAGACACAAGACAACAATCATCTAATCTCCCAGCACTGTCTAGTAACAGTTTCAATATGAAGGATGAAGATCTTTTGGATATGATGCATCTTCCATAGGAATGATGGCCTGATTTCCCCATTGATACCTGACAAAAACCAACTTTGGTGGTACCCGCTAAAACTAAGAGCAGTCAATTGTTTCTCAGCCACTAGTTGTTCTCAGACATCCTGGAGATAAAATGTTTATGCTTCAGGAGTGATGCTACACAGAGAATGACACTGGCATCAAAGACCACTTGTTCCTAAACATGTAGACTAGGACCAAGTTCTGGAGTTTGGTCAGGGGGATTCGTTCTTTCAGGGGGATAAAATTAGTGTCCTCTAGAGTGAAACCATGAGGACATGACAGGTTTGGATTTAATCAAGAATCTGTGAAGTCCTTTGAAGTACTTTGAGTTGTGTTAGGTAGAGGTAATATAGCAACTGTGTACTCAAATATTGCAACCATTAGGAGCACAAGACATGTTTGGACTATCAAGTATTTCTCTGGAGGGAAAGCAAGATCCTGGCTGGAGAGTAATCTTCGCTTAGAGGCAAGTAACAGGAGTAACTACTGTGAGATGCTTTGAGCAAACAGAAGAGAAGGCAGAACTACAGAAAGACAAATAAAACACTAATCCACTATTTAGACACTGGTCAAGAGCCTCAAGTTTCATGATGTTTCAACTTAGAGCATATACTGCTGCTAAAAACAAAATCAGAGCCTGGGAATAGGCTGGGCATACAAGTCAGGTTTATTTTAGGAGGTTACATACCAGGGAGGGTTTGAGAAAGAATAGGAAATAACACTGGGTCTTGTACAGCAGCCAGATTGCTAAAGATTTTAATATCCTTTTCCAGACTCTCATCAACCTTTACTATAAATAATAGAGATGCCAGTTTAATATACAGCAGTAACTATGGAGCCACGGGACCAACCATATCAGTATCTTCCAGGCCTTTAGTAATTCATTAATAGTAATCAGAAACCCTGCTGGCAAGGGGTGAAAATGAAGCACAGTGCACATTTGTGTTCTGTACTTGACTACTAGCAACACAAAAGGTTTAAATGTAGATTGTTCCATGATAACATCTTTGTATTTGTTGGATCCTAGGGTACTTTAAATTGAACATCCTGTATTTGACTTGTATAGTCTCAGTACAAAGGGTTTCAACCTGCACTGCTAAGCATAAACATCTTGACATTTTAGCATTTGTTGGGGGGAGGGGGGGGAGAGAATCGTAGGGTATTTTAACTAGTGCTTCCTGCCAGCAAATTTGTAAAACGGCTGGTTTTAAAAGCCTATGTTTTTTCCTCAGAGGGAATTATAAATTGGTGCTAATCAGAACTCTTTACATAGGGACATTCAACAGTTGCAATCACCAGAAAGGAAGGATGAATGCAGACACTAAAAATTTTCATCTGTTCATCACTTTTCAACCTGCTGCCGAATCTCTGATGGAATCCCATGCCAGCCACTTGACAAAGGGGACTGTAAACAATAGCACATTCTGAAACCTAATCTGTAGGGCTGTTTCTGACAACAGCGTTCACAGCTGAACAGAGCTGTTCTTTTAAGGAGTGGGGTGGGAGATGGGGAGAGAGCAGAGGCTGTGCCAGGAGTTTGGCTTTACCTACATAGGCACGCTCTCTCTCTCTCTCAGAAGTTACTCTGTTTTCATTATTCACTTGCAAAGAGTTGATTGCAGAGACAGCTCCGAGCAGCTTTTCAACCCTGAGACACTGGGTCTCAGACATCGTTATATTCCTTTGCTTTGTTGTCAGCCACAGCTTCACAGTAACAGGCAAGCAAAGCACTTGTATAAACGTGATTTGCAGCACCTAAAAATTGGAGCGCAACACCACTTCTCCCCAGTGTCTGAGGGGAGACACCCCCCCCAACTTCCAAAATTCTGGGGCATGCCACTTAAGAACTGAGGCAACGACTCTGATTTCCAGCCTCTTCGCTCCCCTTCGCTCCGCGTGCGTCCAGAGCACATGAAGTTGAACCAAAGGCTTGCGCTGGGTCACAGCTCTCCAGGGCAACAGCGTGCCCAAGGGGAGAGGGGGCGGGCAATTACCCGGTGAACACGGGGGGAGCGGCGGCGCTAGGCACAGCGAGGGCGGGGGGTTACCCGGTGAACACGGGGGGGGAACGGGGGCTCTAAGCACAGCGGAGGCGGGGGTTGCCCGGTGAACACGGGGGGCGGCGGCGCTAGGAACAGCGGTGGCGGGGGGTTGCTCGGTACCCCCGGGGGCCGGCGGCGCTAGGCACAGTGGGGGGTTGCCTGGTGAACACGGGGAGCTCCTCACCATAGACCCGGGCCCAGCCTTGCTGCTGGCACACCGACTCCAGCAGGATCCGGTCCATCACGCCCGCAGCGGCTCCGTCCAGCTCCTCCGGCTCCTGCCCCGCGAAGGGCTCCTGCCCCCAGGGCGCGGGCTCGCCAGGGGCGCCCGGAGGCGGCTCCATGCTGCTGGGGGCGGGCCCCTCGCTCGCTCCGGCCCGGACCCGGCCGCTGTCCACTTGCTCCCGGTCACTGCACGTCTCGGCCCGGGTCCATTCCTCCGGCCCCGCTCGCTCCCGGCCAGGCCCGGCCCCGCGTCTCCTCTCCGGCCGTGGTTCGCAAAGGGGCTGCCGCTGGCTCGCGCTCACTCTCCGGCTGCGGCCGCTCGGCTTCTCCCAGGGACCCGGCGGCGGCGGGCGGCATCCCAGGGAGATAGGCAGGAGCAGCGGAGAGCCGAGCGCCCGGCCGCATGGACAAGCGGTGGCGGCCGGAGCAAAGCCTCCGCTAGCCCAAAGCAATCGCCCGCCGAGCCATCCACATGCATCCAGGCTGCTGCTGCCCTGAGAAGGGGAAAGGTGGGGGGACGGGACACACCAGCTGCAGGGGTCCTGGGGTTACACCACAGGTAGCAGCTCAGCGCCCGCTTGTAAGAGTCAGGTAATCCCAAACCAACGCCCCCCTCCCCATCCGCAATATGGGGAGGTCCCGTCCAAATCCCCCCTTTGCATCTCAGCCCCTCCTCCCCCGTCTGCTCCATGCACTGAGAAGCCCAGTAGCCCAACTAGATTGTCCCTGGCCTAGCTCACTGAGAGGGAGGGAGGCTCCCCATTGGCAATTCATTTCTCACTCCCGGTTTCCCCGACATATCCCTCATTCCAAGTGTCACGTTGCCCTGGGGCATCCCTGAAGCCACACAAATCAATGGCACAAGCATCAGCCTCACAGCTGCGAAAACTTTCCTTTCATACATAGTCCGTGCTACGTTACCCGGGCATGAGCCATCTGGGAAGGGCACTGCTGTAATGCAGTCTGCGTAGGACAACATCTGGAGGCGGGTCAGACACAGAAGCTAGGGCAGAAGGTGGGGTCTTTGTAACGATGCCCATTATCCAAAATGTTAAGTAGTCATTGCAGTTAAATACCTGCTAACAACAACTAAGGGTATGTCTTCACTAGCAAGGTGGCTGTGTAGTCACGGCTAGGGTGACCAGACAGCAAGTGTGAAAAATTGGGACAGGGGGTGGGGGGTAATAGGCGCTTATATAAGACAAAGCCCCAAATATCCCTATAAAATCAGGACATCATAGAATCATAGAATATCAGAGTTGGAAGGGACCTCAAGAGGTCATCTAGTCCAACCCCCTGCTCAAAGCAGGACCAATTCCCAGCTAAATCATCCCAGCCAGGGCTTTGTCAAGCCGGGCCTTAAAAACCTCCAAGGAAGGAGATTCCACCACCTCCCTAGGTAACGCATTCCAGTGCTTCACCACCCTCCTAGTGAAATAGTGTTTCCTGATATCCAACCTGGACCTCCCCCACTGCAACTTGAGACCATTGCTCCTTGTTCTGTCATCTGCCACCACTGAGAACAGCCGAGCTCCATCCTCTTTGGAACCCCCCTTCAGGTAGTTGAAGGCTGCTATCAAATCCCCCCTCATTCTTCTCTTCTGGAGACTAAACAATCCCAGTTCTCTCAGCCTCTCCTCATAAGTCATGTGCTCCAGACCCCTAATCATTTTTGTTGCCCTCCGCTGGACTCTTTCCAATTTTTCCACATCCTTCTTGTAGTGTGGGGCCCAAAACTGGACACAGTATTCCAGATGAGGCCTCACCAATGTCGAATAAAGGGGAACGATCACGTTCCTCGATCTGCTGGCAATGCCCCTACTTATACAGCCCAAAATGCCGTTAGCCTTCTTGGCAACAAGAGCACACTGTTGACTCATATCCAGCTTCTCGTCCACTGTGACCCCTAGGTCCTTTTCAGCAGAACTGCTACCTAGCCATTCGGTCCCTAGTCTGTAGCAGTGCATGGGATTCTTCCGTCCTAAGTGCAGGACTCTGCACTTGTCCTTGTTGAACCTCATCAGGTTTTTTTCTGCCCAATCCTCTAATTTGTCTAGGTCCCTCTGTATCCGATCCCTACCCTCTAGTGTATCTACCACGCCTCCTAGTTTAGTTTAGACATCTGGTCACCCTAAGTCACGGCACCAGCGCTGGGAAAGAGCTATAAAAAAAACACCTCCATAAGAGTAGCTATCAGCTCTGGTGCACTGTCTACACTGGCGCTTTACAGCACTGAAACTTTTTTTTCCACACCCCTGAGCAAGAAAGTTGCAGTGCTATAAAGTGCCAGTGTAGACAAGCCCTAAGTAAGGGAAGAAGATTTTTAAATAGTCTCACCAGCAGTCCCTTCCTCTCTATTGCTCAAATTTCATTCCTGGCTCTTGTGAGATCACTATTTCACTAATGCTCCAGTAGTCATAGAGTCTTCGACTTCTAGGTTAGGCAAGACCTGAATTTTGAATGTAAAAAACAAGCATAGCCAAACTCTTTTTATTAAAAAGAGAGAGAGACAAAACAATCTTTCAGTTTTTCTTTAATAATCATAAAGAAGTAAAAAAAAAATAACACAGAGAAACCCCTTCTTTTGCAGATTCCCTAAGCAGTATGTCACATAAAACATATAACATCAGTTTCTGATCTGCACTGGCTGCTCTGCCTGTAGATTTCCAGTTGATATTCAGGAAGTTGGTTTTAACTTATACAATCTTAACTAGTTTGAGATGGTTATTTGCAGTCCACTGCCACATTTTAAAACATCTATTTAACTGCAATTACATGCTTGGGCTATATGTTCCATACCCTCCCCAAATGTTTGAAAGAAAAGATGCAATTTGGAGTAAAGGTGGGATGGGAAGGTCATTTTATTGCTATTAATGGAGGTAGGCTTTGTTGTTTGTTTGTCCTGAATGTCCATATACTTCACTGATCTCATTAAGTGTATAAGAAGGTGTATAAAAGTGCCCATGGCTTAAGATGGATGCTTAAGAAATTAAAATAAATGGTTGTAAATATACACACACACAGTAGTCTTTCTTTTCTTGAACTATACATTGTAATTTCAAGTTTCTTTTTATGTCTGCTTTCTGTTCCTTCACTATAAATCTATGGTTAACAGTTTATGGCTACCCAGTGATCAATACAAACTGGGTGATTTAATCCACTCACATAGATTCAGCTATTATCTCTGTGCTGATGATTTACAAATCTGCCTGTCTCTCCAACCTTTTTTCCTGGGTGGCTCACCCACACCTCAAGCTCAACAGGGCCAACGAGGGGGGGGGGGGGAAGCCAGGCCTGGAATTTTTTCGGGCCCCCCAGCAAGGGCGGACCGGCTAAACAGGGCCGATGAGAAGGGGTGGGAAGCCGGGCCCCGGGCCCCCTTCTGGACCACCGGGCCCCGGAAATTTGTACCGGCTTTCCCCCCCTCTCATCAGCCCTGCCTAACACTGAGCTGTTTGTGCAGAATTCATTCCTGCACCAGCACAGGGACAAAGGAAAAGCAGCTTGCACTGGCACAGACTAGGTAGGCCAGCTATGAAGACTGACCTATCTTGCATCTCTGCTTCAAAGGCCCCTACAGAACATCCCTTCTTTACTCCTGCTCACCCCACCTGAGGACATGCCCTCCATCTTGGCTCCTGGGTGACCTGGGCACTGGGAGGGGGGAGTGTTCATGCCAGCCTTGTGAGCCCTTTATGCTAGCCTAGTTGGCATAAAAAGACTGTAGTGCAGTGATGAATAGGGACCCTAATTTTTCATCCTAATTCATCTCCACTCCACACCTACTCCATTACCATTGACCCACACAGACACACCCTCCCTCCCCCTTATCCAGGCTCATAACCTAGGGTCATTAAACAGTAAGGTCTTCAATGCTTCCCCCTAATTTCTCCCCCAAAGGCTGCTTCTCCCTTTCAACCTTCCAGAGACTGATGTAAGTTCCTTGCCCAACAGCAGCTCAGTGGTCCCTTCCCCTGCTTCCTACCAGCTGCCTCTCTCTCTCTCAACAGCAGCTGGCAGCAACTCCAGCTCACTGCAGTGAAAAGCTGAGAGGTAGCTGAAGGGGAAGAGACAGGAGCTGCTGTGGCAACTGAGAACAGAGGAGAAGCAGGCAGGGAAGGAGGGAAGGATGTGGCTGTTGAGCTGCTGCCAAGAGAAAGCAACAGCAGCATTTTAAATAGCTACCTAGTGCTGCCCCATCTTCCTGCGACATTATCTGGAGCACCGGTTACTCAGCACTGTCCTGGCCACGTCAGGACTGGTTGATGGTCTGGGTTTAATCAACACACTCTTTTAAAATTTTAAATGGGAGTTCTAGTCATAAGAACATAAGCACGGCCATACTGGGTCAGACCAATGGTCCATCTAGCCCAGTATCCTGTCTTCCGACGCTGGCCAATGCCATATACGTCAGAGGGAATGAACAGAACAACAGGACGAGCATTGAGTGATCCATCCCCTGTCCTCCAGTCCCAGTATCTGGCTGTCAGAAACCATGATGGGGATGGTCAGGTCTAGTGGTCAGAGCCAGAGATCAGCACCAGAATTAGGAGTCTAGAGCATGGTGGCCGTGGAAGTGAAACCGAATTGAGAGCAGGGCTGGAGCAAGAGCAAGGCTGGAGCAGGCTAAGGCTTGAGGAGTCTGTTGCCAATATCAGACAAGAAAGATTCCCAAGCCCTAGAGCAACAGCAAACAGAGTAAGATGCTCATCCTCTGGTGAGCTTTATAGACCTGCCCTGAGTATCACCAGACTAGTTCCTGGCTTGTGGATTTGTGGAGCCACAGGGTGACTCCTCATCTTACATTGGCAGTCAGAGGTTTAGGGACACCCAGCGCATGGGGTTACATCCCTGACCATCTTGACTAGCAACGACTGATGGACCTGTCCTCCAGGAATTTATCTAAATCTTTTTTTTTTTAATCCAGTTATACTTTTGGTCTTCACGACATCTTATGATAATGAGTTCCAGAGGCTAACTGTGCAATGTGTGAAGAAGTACTTCTTTACGTTTGTTTTAAACCTGCTGCCTATTAATTTATTGGGTGACCCCTGGTTCTTGTGTTATGTGAAGGGGTAAATAACATTTCCTTATTCACTTTCTCCACACCATTCCTGATTTATAGATCTCTATCATTTCACCCCTTAGTTGTCTCTTTTCTAAGCTGCACAGTCCCAGTTTTTTTAATCTCTCCGCATGTGGAAGCTGTCCCATACCCTTAATCAGTTTTGTTGCTCTTCTTCATACCTTTACCAATTTTAATATATCTTTTTTTAGATGGGGAGCAACCAGAACTGCACACAGTATTCAAGTTGTGTGTGTGTACCATGGATTTATAGAGTGGCATTATGATATTTTTTGTTTTATTATCTATCCCTTTCCTAATAGTTCATAACATTGTTAGCTTTTTTGACTGCCACTGCACATCAAGCAGGTGTTTTCAGAGAACTATCCATGATGACTACAAGATCTCTTTCTTGAGTGGTTACAGTTAATTTAGACCCCATAATTTTGTATGTATAGTTGGGATTATTTTTTCCAATGTGTATTGCTTTGCATTTATCAACAATGAATTTCATCTGCCATTTTGTTGCCCAGTCACCCAGTTTTGTGCGATCCTTTTGTAACTCTTCACAGTCAGTTTTGGATGTAACTATCTTATTCTTGAATAATTTTGTATCACCTGCAAACTTTGCCACCTCACTGTTTACCCCCTTTTCCAGATCGTTTAGGAATATGCTGAACAACACTGATCCAAGTACAAATAATTGGGGGACTCCACTATTTGCCTTTGTGAGAACCAACCATTTATTTCTATCCTTTGTTTCCTATCTTTAACCTGTTCCTGATCCATGAGAGGACCTTCACTCTTATCCCATGACTAGGGCCCTACCAAATTCACGGCCACGAAAAATGCATTACGGACCATGAAATCTGCTCTCCCCCCATGAATTCTGGTCTTTTGTGTGCTTTTACCCTATATCATGTAGATTTCATGGGGGGAGACCAGTGTTTCTCAAATTGGGGGTCCTAGACCCCAAAGGGAGTTGCAGGGGGGTCACAAGGTTATTTTAAGGTGGGGTCGCAGTATTGCTACCCTTACTTCCAGGGGCGGCTCCAGGCACCAGCACAGCAAGCGCGTGTCTGGGGCGGCAAGCCGCGGGGATGGCGTGCCAGTCGCCATGAGGGCGGCGGTCAGGCAGCCTTCGGCGACATGCCTGTGGGAGGTCCGCCGGTCCCGCAGCTTCGGCGGCGGGTACACCAAAGGTGCGGGACCAGCAGATCACCCGCAGAAACGCCACTGAATCCACATGACCAGCAGACCGCCCGCCAGCGTCCTGCCAAAGGCTGCCCGACTGCCGTGCTTGGGGCAGCAAAAAACATAGAGCCGCCTCTGCTTACTTCTGTGCTGCCTTCAGAACTGGACAGCTGGAGAGTGACCGCTGTTGGCCGGGTGCCTAACTCTGGAGGCAGCACCTCGCCAGCAGCGGTGCAGACGTAAGGGTGACAATATCATACCATTCCACCCTTACTTCTGCACTGTTGCCTTCAGAGCTGGGTGGCCAGAGAGTAGCAGCTGCTGACTGAGTTACAGCTCTGCAGGCAGCAGCGCAGAAGTAAGGGTGGCAATACCATACCATGTCATCCTTGATTCTGCGCTGCTGCTGGCAGTAGCTCTGGGTGCTCCAGCTGCTCAGCTCTGAAGGCAGCGCCGCTGTCAGCAGCAGCTCAGAAGTAAAGGTAGCAATACCACCACGCCCTCTACAATAACCTTGCAACACCCCCACAACTCCGTTTTGGGTCAAGACCTCTACAATTCCAACATCATGAAATTTCAGATTTAAATAGTTGAAATAATGAAATTTATGATTTTTAAAATCCTATGACCATGAAACTGACCAAAATGGACCACGAATTTGGTAGGGCCCTACCCAGGACTGATTACTTGGTTTAAGATCCTTTGATGGAGCCCTTGTCAAAGGTTTTCTGAAAATCCAAGTACACTATATCAATTGGATCACCCTTGTTCCCATGCTTGTTGACACCCTCAAAGAATTCTAATAGATTTCTGAGGCATGATTTCTCTTTACAAAAACCATTTTGACTCTTCCCCAAATATTGTGTTCAACTATGTGTCTGATAATTGTTATTTATTATTGTTTCAACCAATTTGCCTGGTACTGAACTTAGGCTTACTGGCCTGTACTTGCCAGGAACTTCTGGAGCCTTTAAAAAAAATTGGCATTACTTAGCTATCCCCCAGTCATCTGGTACAGAGACTGATTTAAAGAGGGCCATCCTTAGGCATATGCAGCATACGTGGCTGTGTAGAGTGCCTGAAAATTTGGGGACCACCGGGATCATAGGCGGCAACTTCTCATCTTGCCAGGGGGTGCTTGACCCCACCACCTCCATTCCAGGCCCCGCCCCCACTCTACCCCTTCCCCCAAACCCCTGGCCCTGCCCCTGCTCCACCCCCTCCTCTTCCCTGTCTCCTCCCCCTCTGTCCCAAAGCTTGAACGCTGTGAATCAGCTGTTCGCGGTGCTCCGGAAGCACTAGGAGGGAAGGGGAGGAGTTGGTAAGCATGGGGCCGCTGGCGTGCGAGAGGCACGGGGGGGGGCAGGAAGGGGGGAGCTTGGTGCTGGTGGGTGTTCCGCACCCACTACATTTTCCCTATAGGTGCTCCAGCCCCGGAGCACCCACCCACAGAGTCTGCACCTATGACTCCCACACACCCAGCACGTGCTGCAGTCTCCTTACTAGGCAGAAGGCAGGGGCCATAATCACAGAGCCAAATGCACCAGCATAGGGGCACCAGTTGAATAATACTGCATAGGGCCCCATAAATCCCAAGGACGGGCCTGGATTTAAGTGATAGGTTACATACTACAGTTGTTCTGCAATTTTATATTTGAGCTTCTTCAGAACTCTTGGGTGAATACCAACTTGTCCTGTGACTTATTACTTTTTAATTTAACAATTTGTTCAAAAACCTCCTCTACTGACATCTCAATCTGGGATAGTTCCTCAGATTTGTCACCTAAAAAGAATGACTCAGGTGTGGGAATCTCCCTTACATCCTCTGCAGTGAAGACATGCAATTAATTCATTTAGCTTTTTTTTTTGCAAAGGTATTGTCTTCTCTGAGTGCTCCTTTAGCACCTTGATCATCCACTGGCCCCATTGATGGTTTGTCAGGATTCTGGTTTTTGATGTATGTTAAAAAAAATTGCTATTAGTTTTTGTATCTTCTGCTAGTTGTTCTTCAAATTATTTTTTGGCCTGCCTAACTATACTGTTACACTTGACTTGCCAGAGTTTATACTTTTCTATTTTCCTAGTAGGATATGACTTCCCTTCCGATTTTTAAAGGATGCCTTTTTGCCTCTACTTACCTCTTTTACTCTGTTGTTTTGCCATGGTGCCTTGGTTTGGATCTTGTTTATTTGTTTGTTGGGTTTTCTTTGGTCCTCTTACTGTTTTTTTTACTTTGGGTATAATTTAGTCTGAGCCTCTATTATTGTGTTTTTAAATAGTTTCCACACCGTTTGCAGGCATTTCACTCTAGTGATTATTCCATTTAATTTCCATTTAACTAGCTTCCTCATTTTTGTGAATTTCCCCTTTTTGAAGTGAAATGCTGCTGTGGTGGGTTTCTTTGGTATTTTATCCCCTGCCAAGATATTAAATTTAATTACATTATGGTCGTTATTACCGAGCAATTCAGCTATATCTTGGACCATCAGCTTATCCCTACAATGACTAACAGACAGAGTAACAGAAAACAGAACAAATTATTTATCTATCTGTTCCTAAGAGCAAGAATCTTGTTTTTGGCAGTTAACATAGTATAAAACACTTTTGGTGCAATATAAATAATAAAATAAATAAATAAAATAATAATAATAAAAAGAAGAATAATGTCAGGGATGACAAAAATAGTAAAGCTGACTTTGCAGGCCTGATGGTAGCAAAAATAGATGTATACAGTAAATAAAGATGTCCTAGAAATCAGAGACACCAGGATTTCATACTCATCAGCTCAGCTGTTTTGAGTTGGGAGTCTACTCTGCCAATAATGCATGGGGGATTTACGCAGGCATAAATTTATAGTAATGCAAGCCACATGCATGGAATTCCCTATATGTAAGTGGGAGAACAGACCCCTTAGCTGATGTACTATGTTAACATCAAGTTTATCAGGGAACCTTTAATAGGGCTGGAGTCCTAGTCAAACTTAGATTAAACTCTGAAGAGACCTGTATATCTATTGCAGGGGTGGGCAAACTTTTTGGCCCAAGGGCCACATCTGGGTGGAGAAATTGCATGCAGGGCCATGAATGTAGGAATGGGGAGCAGGAGGGAGTGTGGGATGTGGGAGGGGGTGCAGTGTGCAGGAAGTGGCTCAGGGCAAGGGGTTGGGATGGAGGAGGGGTGAGGGATGTACGAGAAGGCTCAGGGCAGGGGGTTAGGGCGCAGGAGGGTGCAAGATGTATGAGGGGGCTCAGGGCAGGGAGTTGGGGTGCAGGAGGGTGTGGGGTGTACAAGGGGGTTTAGGGCAGGGGGTTGGGTGCGGGGTACGGCAGGGGGCTCAGGGCAGGGGATTTGGATGCAGGAGGGGTGCGGCAGGGGGCTGGGGGCTGAGGGCAGGGGGTTGGGGTGCGGGCTCCGGCCTGCTGACGCTTACCTGGAGTGACGCAGAGGTGGCAGCAGCATGCAGTGGGGCTAAGACAGGCTCCCTATTCCCGGACAATGGGAGCTGCAGGGGGCAGTGCCTGCAGGCAAGGGCAGCGCGCGGTGCCCTCTGCACCCTCCCCCCCCCCCAGGGGCCACAGGGACGCGGTGCCAGCTGCTTCCAGGAGCGGCCTGCGGCCCACAGCACCACGGGGGTGGCAATCCCACGGGCCGGATCCAAAGCCCTGACAGACGGGATCCGGCCCGCTGGCCATAGTTTGCCCACCCCTGATCTATTGCCATTAAATCCAATAGTTCCACATCTTGAAGCAGAAAATGAGATACACAATCCTGAACTGAAAAGATAAGACTTCAGACCATCTTCCTGGGAAGAGATTTGATATATTCAGGGGCGACCATCCCTCAGCTGAGGGATCTGAACTCCTTATGGATGGACCTTACCCTGCTACCAAGATCTGAGACTCCTCCTGGAACGGATATTGGGCCTGATTCTAATCTCATGTATGTTGGTTCAATTCTACCTACTTCAATGGAGCCATTTCTTCCTGATTACACTGGAGTAATTGAGGCCACATTCACACCCTGAAGCCTTCAGGCAGAGTCCTCTGTTCTCCTTGCCCCTGGAACCAAGATCTGAAATCTCCAGGGGAAAAACCTTCTTTGAACTGGGATGGAGGATAACACACAAACTGATTAAAAAACCTAATGCTAGAGGAGGTTAAATATTAAAGAACCACGTCCCAGTTCTAGCTGCTGCTGTTCCCTTCATCTCGTGCCAACTGCCTCCAGGATACACATGCTGACAGAATTTCTACCTCACAAAAGAAGCTGCAGTGTGGGTTTTGTTTTTTTTTTAATTCAGGCTTAGTGCTGGAATAGGAAGCAGGGAAATAGAACAACAGCAATAAGGGATTGCTCCTACTCTCACTGAACTCAATGTCAATGCTCCTATTGACTTCAGTGGTGCATAGATGAGTCCTAACAAAGCTTGATGTATCTCCAAATTATATGTTCAAAAGGCTTGTTCCTCCCATTCCACCTTCCATTCCTAAGAAGGTATTTTCATAACATGGCTTCTCCACCAATGTTTTGTTTTAACCTCCAAATGTTAGTAAGTCTCAAATATTTTATGCCACGTACTTAGCCCCATGGTGTCATTTTAGCAAAATTATAGTTTTCACTAATGGACAGAGCAGGATCTTCAGGGTAACCGCTGGTCTGATTTTATCAGGATCTTTCTCTTTCTCTCTCTCTCTCTCTCTCACCCACTCACACTCATGTACTTTTGTAGCTCTCAGCTGTTCCCCATTGCTCAGCATCTTCCCCCTTCCAACCTTGTGTGTCCCACTATGTTAAGGTGATAGTGTCCTATTGCTAGGATGTGAAAGCAGACACCAGTCCTGAAAACGTTAGCCGAGAATATTCCCCGACGAGCAAAGGTATGGGAGCCATTGTTGGAGTGGGTGCAGCCAGCACTTTTTAACGTGTCCTTTCACTCTATCACATGGGTGGTACGCCCCAAGGAATGGTGGGTGGACCAAATTCATCCTAATTGTAGTATGTACATAAAAGGATTGAAACAACAATTCAATTGGTGGGTGAGGGGACACACCTGGAATCATCATCAGAAAAGAGGATTGTGGGCAGCGGGGAACACTATGCTGGGTACATGGAATCGGGGGAACGAGTGGGTAACCAAACAATTAGTAAGTCAAAATGTGAAATTTCAACAACAAATTAATGAATTAATGGCACAGCAACTATCAGCAGTTGCCATAGGGTGGAGGACAGCAGTAGAAGTAAACTTGCAATTAACTCATTGGGCAGGGGACCTGGTGACATGAGAGGGGGATAGCATCAGAAGATTAACATGGGAAGAAGTTTATGTAGGTATTCAAAATGCTCAGTTAATAATGTTAATGGATATTGTGAGAGATGCTTGGTCAGAATAGTGTCAAGTATCAGGGGGTAGCCGTGTTAGTCTGTATCTACAAAAACAACAAGGAGTCTGGTGGCACCTTAAAGACTAACAGATTTATTTGGGCATAAGCTTTCGTGAGTAAAAACCTCACTTCTTCGGAAGTGAGGTTTTTACTCACAAAAGCTTATGCCCAAATAAATCTGTTAGTCTTTAAGGTGCCACCAGACTCCTTGTTGTTTTGGTCAGAATAATGGCCTTCAGTATTAAATCAGGAGGCTAGCCCATATTTATCCACAATTGCAAAAACATACCCATCTACCTGTAGGGACAGTTCTTGTGTAATTGTTACTATGATACCAGGGGAAGGAAATGCAAATAAGGTGGTCCCCTTGAACCCTATGGGAGTAACTAGGGAAGGGGGAGCGCGTTGGGAGCCACTAGGAAATATGTGGGGGAGTGGAATGGGGTAAATTGGACTGTCATCACATTAAGCAGTTGTAAACCAGACAGTTTCTATGGAAACGAATAAATGGACACAAATCAGACATCAAGAATTGTAACATTCAAAAACCAGTAGGCGAACAGTTCAATCTCCCTGGACACTCAATAACAGACTTAAAAGTGGCAATTCTTCAACAAAAAAAACTTCAAAAATAGACTCCAATGAGAAACTGCAGAACTGGAATTAATTTGCAAATTGGACACCATCAAATTAGACCTGAATAAAAACTGGGAGTGGATGGGTCACTACAAAAAGTAATTTTCCCTCTGCTGATACTCACACCTTCTTGTCAACTGTTGGAAATGCGCGACATCCATCTTGATTGCATTGTCCTCGTTAGCACTACAAAAGAAATTTTCCCTCCCTTGGTATCCACTCTTTCTTGTCAACTGTTGAGAATAGCAACAGAGGGTCCTGTGGCACCTTTGAGACTAACAGAAGTACTGGGAGCATAAGCTTTCGTGGGTAAGAACCTCACTTCTTCAGATGCAAGTAATGGAAATCTCCAGAGGCAGGTATAAATCAGTGTGGAGATAACGAGGTTAGTTCAATCAGGGAGGGTGAGGTGCTCTGCTAGCAGTTGAGGTGTGAACACCAAGGGAGGAGAAACTGTTTCTGTAGTTGGATAGCCAATGTTGAGAATAGGCCACTTTCACATTAATTGAATTGGCCTCGTTAGCACTGACCTCCCACTTGGTAAGGCAACTCCCATCTTTTCATGTGGTATAATATATATTCTTCTTACTGTATTTTTCACTCCATGCATCTGATGAAGTGGGCTGTAGCTCACGAATACATTTGCTTATGCCCAAATACATTTGTTAGTTTCTAGGGTGCCACAAGGACTCCTCATTGTTTTTGCTGATACAGGTTAACACGGCTACCACTCTGAAACTTGTGATAACTTGCTCTCTCAACACTTGGATCTCCTCTGTTTCGTGAGCTCATGATAACATGCCTCAACGGCACGAGTGGTGACCAAACCTCCATCTCAGTAGGAAGGGGTAAAACATTTTAGGGAAAGCGGGGGAAGGGAGGGGTGGTGCAGATCATACACTGAAACAGGGAAGTAGAGATGGGATTTATTCTTGCTTGGAAAATAAGATGAGCCTCTTGACTCACCTACAGGTCCATTCAGTTTGGTGGACATGTTACTTCCTTGTAGTTTTGCATCATTTCATCTCACCTTGAAAGTGAAAGTATCAGGAATCTACAGATGGAAAAAAGAACTAGTCAGAAACAATTAGCTTGATATTAAGCCCAATGGACTTGTTTTGGTTTATTTGTCTCCTTTTAATATGTGCTGCCTTCCTGATGGAATGTTGCTGCCCTTACCTTTTAAAGTAAAGCATCCAGCCTCCAGCAACCTTCATAATAGATCAGTAAAATCCTTTCGTTAAATCCTCTTTAACAAGTAAAGGCAAGAATAATTTGACAGACCTGACAGTCTTCTCTTCACACGTTGGTTTCCAAGGAGATGTTGGACTGTCATCTAAAACATGGCTTTTTAACTGGCCCTTTCTGTGAGAAAGTTGGTACCCAAGACATTCTGGAGTTGATGGCAGGAAATGCTGAGATAATGTCCCAGGAGTCTTGCCTGTGTATGTGTGAGTGAGGAGGTTCTAGAATGCGGAGCTGAGTTGATAAAATGGATTCATTGGCTAGAGGTCAGCCAGAATAGTTTGGGTTTTGCCTTCAGTCCAGAAATGAAGTTAACAAGAAACTATCAAGTTGTGTGTCCCTATTTTTCCATAGGGCTCCAATGAGGTGCAAGTTAGAGAAAGACTTGACTGAGGACTGAGTAATCACGGAAGATCCAGGTTAGTAGGAACACAAGTTTGTCTGACCTCTAATGGGTTTCCTACAATGACGGTAATGTTAATTTACTCTTTTTATCTCTACTATTGCTTTCTGTGTTTCCTGTACATATGTTTTCTCTTCCTTTGCTATGGTGACTAAAGACTGGGACAAACATTTACATTTATCTTCTGTTAAGATAAAGAGAAAGCATTGCTTGCAAATACAGTGAACAGAAACACAAATAGCCTCATTTGGTCTGCCCCTGAGATGTACTTCACTAAAAATAGATGCATGAGGGACATCAGAAGCTCCACTCTGCCATGAACAGTTTATAACCAGAACCGAATGACGATGGCGGCATCTATAAAACAGAGGTGATCAGAAAATGAAAATCCAGCAAAAAAAAAAAAAAAAAAAAAACAGGAGGAAAACTTGCACATTGCTCTCTCCCCTCCCCCACATTTCCCAACCAGCTCTCACTTAAAAAATAAACAAACAGAATATGGAGCACAAGGCAGCAGCTTCAAGGAGGTGGTGGCAGAAAGGGACAGAACACATCCTAGCTGAGTAATCCATGCAAATGGCATTGTCTTTGTTCACCTTCAGTAGCTAGACCATGTATAGAACTTTTTTAGCCAATGAACCCAAGTCCTGTTAAGTCAGTGGTTCTCAAACTTTTGTACTGGTGACACCTTTCACATAGCAAGGCTCTGAGTGTGACCCCCCTAATAAATTAAAAATACTTTTTAATATATTTAACACCATTATAAATGCTGGAGGCAAAGCAGGGTTTGGGGTGGAGGCTGACAGCTCATCACCCCCCATGTAATAACCTCGCGACCCCCTGAGAGGTCCCAATCCCCAAGTCAACCCACAGCCATAGGTGCTGACTCCATGGGTGCTCTGGGGCTGGAGCATCCACGGGGAAAAAATGGTGGGTGCTCTGCACTCACTGGCAGCCCACCATCAGCTCCCCACCCAGCGCCTCCTGCCCGCTGGCAGTTCCACAGATCAGCGCGTCCCCCATCCATCCCCACGCCTCCCGCCCGCCCACTGCAAACAGCTGTTTCGCTGTGTGCAGGAAGGCTGGGAGGGATGGGGGGGGAAACTGAGGACACAGCGCACTTGGGGGGAGGGGGCGGAACTGGGTGGGAAGTGGTGGGGAGGCGGGAAGAGTGGGGCAGGGCCTTGTGAGAAGGGGTTGAGTAGGGGCGGGGCCTGGGGCAGAGCCAGAGCACCCCCCTGGCAGTTTGAAAAGTTGGTGCCTATGCCCAAGCTGCTTACACTTTTACTTAGATTGTAAACTCTTAGGGCAGGGAACTTCTTGTTCTGTTTGTACAGCACCTAGCACAATGGGATCCTGGCTCATGACTGGGGCTCTTAGGCATTACTATAATTGAGCCTTGTTTAGAATGAAAAGTGCGAACCCCCGATTTATGTGGGAGAGGAGGAATTGAGTGTTGAAATAGGAATTTGTAATCCATCATGAAGGGGTTGTTCAGAGGCATGGTGGCACCAATTCTTTAGCCTGCAAAGTCTGACCAGGATCTAGGGATCCAAAGAGAAGATTTAGGAGATGTGCATGATACTGAGCCAGAGACAGTGAAAGCATCAGTGTAGGAAAAAGTTTTAAGTAGGGCTGTCAAGCAATTAAAAAAATTAATCACGATTAATCATGCTACTAAACAATAATAGAATACTATTTATATAAATATTTTTGTGTTTTCCACATTTTCAAATATATTGATTTCAATTACAACATAGAATACAAAGTGTACAGAGCTCACTTTATATTTATTTTTTATTATAAATATTTGCACTATAAAATAAAAGAAATAGTATTTTTCAATTCTCTTAATACAAGGTCTGTAGTGCAATCTCTTTATCATGAACTTACAAATGTAGAATTATGTACAAAAAAGTAACTGCGTGCAAAAATAAAAGCATAAAACTTTAGAGCCTACAAGTCCACTCAGTCCTACTTCTTGTTCAGACAATCGCTCAGATAAACAAATTTGTTTACATTTGCAGGACATAACGCTGCCTGGTGCTTGTTCACAATGTCACCTGAAAGTGCGAACAGGTGTTTGCATGGCACTGTTGTAGCTGGGATTGCAAGATATTTACGTGCCAGATGCGCTAAAAATTCATATGTCCCTTCATGCTTCAACCACCCTTCCAGAGGACATGCGTCCATGCTGATGACAGGTTCTGCTCAATAACAATCCAAAGCAGTGCAGACCAACGCATGTTCATTATCATCATCCGAGTCAGATGCCACCAGCAGAAAGTTGATTTTCTTTTTTGGTGGTTCAGGTTCTGTTATTTCTGCATTGGAGTGTTGCTTTTTTAAGACTTCTGAAGGCATGCTCCACACCCCGTCCCAATCAGATTTTGGAAGGCACTTCAGATTCTTAAATCTTGGATCGAGTGCTGTAGCTATCTATAGAAATCTCACATTGGTACCTTCTTTGTGTTTTGTCAAATCTGCAGTGAAAGTGTTCTTAAAATGAACAACATGCTGGGTCCGCTATGGGCACCCGCATGGCCCCACAATATGCCAACATTTTTATGGCTGACCTGGAACAACGCTTCCTCAGCTCTCGTCCACTCATGCCCCTTCTCTACCTACGCTATATTGATGACATCTTCATCATCTGGACCCATGGGAAGGAGACCCTGGAAGAATTCCACCATGCTTTCAACAGCTTCCACCCCACCATCAACCTCAGCCTGGACCAATCTACACGGGAGGTCCACTTCCTGGACACCACCGTACAAATAAGCGATGGCCACATTAACACCACCCTATACCGAAAACCCACCGACCGCTATGCCTACCTTCATGCCTCCAGCTTCCACCCCGGTCACACCACACGATCCATCGTCTACAGCCAAGCACTGAGGTACAATCGCATCTGCTCCAACCCCTCAGACAGAGACCAACACCTACAAGATCTTCTCAACACGACAAAACACCAAGCATTCTCAAAACTACGATACCCACACAAGGAAATAAAGAAACAAATCAACAGAGCCAGACGTGTACCCAGAAGCCTCCTGCTACAAGACAGGCCCAGAAGAGAAACCAACAGAACTCCACTGGCCATCACCTACAGTCCTCAGCTTAAACCTCTCCAACGCATCATCAGTGATCTACAACCCATCCTGGACAATGATCCCTCACTTTCACAGACCTTGGGAGGCAGGCCAATCTTCGCCCACAGACAACCTGCCAACCTTAAGCATATTCTCACCAGCAACCACGCACCGCACCATAACAACTCTAACTCAGGAACCAACCCATGCAACAAACCTCGATGCCAACTCTGCCCACATATCTATACCAGCAACACCATCACTGGACCTAACCAGATCAGCTACAACATCACCGGCTCATTCACCTGCACGTCCACCAATGTTATATATGCCATCATATGCCAGCAATGCCCCTCTGCTATGTACATTGGCCAAACTGGACAGTCACTACGCAAGAGGATAAATGGACACAAGTCAGATATCAGGAACGGCAATATACAAAAACCTGTAGGAGAACACTTCAGCCTCCCTGGCCACACAATAGCAGATGTAAAGGTAGCCATCTTACAGCAAAAAAACTTCAGGACCAGACTCCAAAGAGAAACTGCTGAGGTCCAGTTCATTTGCAAATTTGACACCATCAGATCAGGATTAAACAAAGACTGTGAATGGCTATCCAACTACAGAAACAGTTTCTCCTCCCTTGGTGTTCACACCTCAACTGCTAGCAGAGCACCTCACCCTCCCTGATTGAACTAACCTCGTTATCTCCACACTGATATATACCTGCCTCTGGAGATTTCCATTACTTGCATCTGAAGAAGTGAGGTTCTTACCCACGAAAGCTTATGCTCCCGGTACTTCTGTTAGTCTCAAAGATGCCACAGGACCCTCTGTTGCTTTTTACAGATTCAGACTAACACAGCTACCCCTCTGATACTTAACATGCTGGGTCATCATCCGAGACTGTTATAACATGAAATATATGGCAGAATGCGGGTAAAACATAGAGCAGGGGACATATAATTCTCCCCCAAGGAGTTCAGTCACAAATTTAATTAATGCATTATTTTTTTAATGGGCGTCATCAGCATGGAAGCATGTCCTCTGGAATGGTGGGAAAAGCATGAAGGGGCATATGAATGTTTAGCAGATCTGGCATGTAAATACCTTGCAATGCCAGCTACAAAAGTGCCCGTTCTCACTTTCAGGTGACATTGTAAATAAGAAGCAGGAAGTATTATCTCCCATAAATGTAAACTAACTTGTTTCTCTTAGCGATTGGCTGAACAAAAAGTATGACTGAGTGGACTTGTAGGCTCTAAAGTTTTACATTGTTTGGTTTTTGAGAGCAGTTATATAACAACAACAAAAATCTACATTTGTAAGTTGTGCTTTCACGATAAAGAGATTGCACTGTGGTACTTGTATGAGGTGAATTGAAAAATACTATTTCTTTTGTTTATCATTTTTATAGTGCAAATATTTGTAATAAAAATAATATAAAGTGAGTACTTTATACTTTGTATTCTGTGTTGTAACTGAAATCAATATATTTGAAAATGTAGAAAAGCATTCAAACTATTTAATAAATTTCAATTGGTATTCTATTGTTTAACAGTGCGATTAAAACTGCGATTAATGACGATTAAGTTTTTTGAATTAATCACATGAGTTAACTGCGATTAATCAACAGCCCTAGTTTTAAGCATTTCATAAGAAACACCTGCTTGTAAATGCCACGTGTGGACACCATGTCAGAGTCCCATAATCAGAATTGTACTTTGCTTTTCCATTTCAGGTCCTCTTTGAGTGAAAAGGTCTCCAAGGAGTCTGCAGATATGAATTAAGCCTCACAACTCATTCTGTCAAACAGGATCATTATTACCCCGCCATTTTACAAATGAGGAAGCTGTGACTTACCTATGGTTACGTGGCAATACAGTGACCAAGGGAGAAATCAGCAGTTTGGACTCCAGGCCCCTTCCTTGATGCACCACATACACATGCTCTCCTTCTTACACTTCACAGCGATTTATCTTTAGGGATCTGCCAGCACTATGATGATAACTCAGGTCATTCCCAGACACGGCAGACCAGGAGCCAGAGGGCCTATGATTAAGGCTATGTTTTAGTCACGGGTATTTTTAGTAAAAGTCATGAACAGGTCATGGGCAGTAAACAAAAATTCACGGCCTGTGACCTGTCCATATATGTGACTTGTACTATATACCCCTAACTAAATTTTTTTTGGGGGGAGGGTTTGCTGTGGGTGCTCCTGGGGGGCAGCCAGGGGGTGCCACGGGTGCTTGGGGAGGGGGCACTGTGGGTGCTCAGGGAGGGGCAGTCTGGGGGGTGCCACTGGTGCTTGGGGGGCACAGTCTGGGGGCCATTGGGGGGGAGATGGCAGGGCTGGCAGGCTCCCTACCCGTCTCCTTGAGGCTCCCCAGAAGTGGTGACATGTCCCTACTCCCTCCCTCAGCTCCTAGCTCTGCACGCTGGCCCCCCAAGTGCTGGCTCTGCAGCTCCCATTGGCCAGGAACCAGAGCCAATGGGAGCTGCGGGGGCGATGGCAGCATGCAGAGCTAGGAGCTGAGGGAGGGAGGGACATGGTGCTGCTTCCAGGGAGCTCCCCCAAGTAAGCACCATCCAGAGCCCTCACCACCTCCCACACCCAAACTTCTGCTGCTGCTGGGGGCGGAGCGGGGGGGATGGGGTGGCCCAAGACTGCCCAAGCAGCAGCCAGTGCAGCTGGCCCAGGGGTTGCCCGAGCTGCTCAGGCAGCCCCCGGACCAGTCGCACCGGCCACTGCAGAAATCACAGAGGTCCCCAAAAGTCACAGAATCCATGACTTCCGTGACAAACTCGCAGCCTTACCTATGATTTTGATATCTGTCTATGGTGTTGCATGGCCCTCATTACTGTAGCATCTGAACACTTCATATTCTTTAATATATTTATCCTCACAACACCCCTGTGAGGTAGAGAGCTGTGTACCAAATACCATTATGCTAGTCCAATACAGTAGAACCTCAGAGTTATGAACAGGAATGGAGATTCTTCTATGCAGAAGAAAAATGCTACTTTTAACCATCTTAATTGAAATGAAACATACACAGAAACAGTTTTCTTACTGTGTCAAATCTTTTTTTTTAAACTTTCTCTTTGTTTTTTAATAGTTTATGTTTAACACAGTACTGTACTGTATTTGCTTTTTTTTTTAAATCTCTGCTGCTGCCTGATTGGAATCTTCCAGTTCCAAATGAGGTGTGTAGGTGACTGGTCAGTTTGTAACTCTGGTGTCCATAACTCTGAGGCTCTACTGCGTATATAATATTTCCAAAGGGACTGTATTGGTTTCCCAGGCACTGTTAATGTCTGTAAGGAATACTAGATAACCAAGTCTTACCAATACTCTTTGAAAAGAGAGGGAAGTGCCTAATGTGATTTAGAAAAAAATGGAGTGCTGTTATAGCCAAAGAAATGACATTTTGGGGGATCAAATTTGCTCAGCTGGCCAATCAAAAGAAGAATTTTTCTAACTCACGGCACCCCAGCATCTGAAAATCCAGCCACGTTCTTTTTGTCTCCCCAGTAATAAATATTCTGCACTTTGAATGCAGCTGACAATGTTGTTAATATGAGAGGCAGGAGAGAATCCAGTTCACTCTGCCTGTAGCTGTATGGGCTTGGCAGGGCAGGGAGGAGTAAAGGACTTTGTTCATAAGGGGAGCGGCTATAACTCAAAGACGCAGGTAGCAGACGATTAGAGGCTGCCATTTTTATGGCCACTTTTCTGACCTTCATTGCAATTTTAAGTGGTGGTTAATAAAAATGATACAAAATAAATAAACTGAGCCTTTGCCTAATTAAGCCGCGTTACTGAATGCAATGGGACAAATTTATCCTTGCTGTAATTCTACTGAAGTTAGTAGTGTTGCACTGGGGATGAAGTTGATCCTGTATTATATTCCTTTTAAGTTGTTTCAAGAGCTAACATGCAGTACTGACAACCTTGTTTCCTAGTACACTAGCCAAGAAATGCTGGCTCAGTCCCCAGATAGTCCTCATAAGCTGATTCACAGTCGCTCCTGGAAAACTTTATTTGGCAGTCCCTGCTTTTATTCCAGGTAAAATAGCAGTAAGACCCTCCACTGGTTAGAGGAGGGAAGCATAAACGCTACAGTGAAAACGTCCGAGTACTCACTGGCCAGGTAACAATACAGAGCCTTTCATATCTATGTCCCTGGTTTATGTGCAGTCCACAGTGGCAGGGACAGAAAACCATTATTACTGGATGGTTGCTTATTGCTGGTATGGTGGACTTCTAATGGAAGATTGCAGCAAGGAAGTGTCCAGTACATACCACAGAATGGGCCACAGAGACTGAATGCTTCTCTCAGCCCTTGAAATGACCCTGCCTAGGTAGAGGCTAATGCATGTTGGTAGGACAGCATGGGGGATGGCTTGATTACACAGATGCTGCCCACGCCAGTACCTGTTCTGTGGATAGATATAGGGCTTTACATTCAGAAACCAGAATCAATGCTCCTACCCTCTGAGGAGATAAGAGGGGGGAGCTGCAGAGGGATAGGCAGCCTGGCACAGGAGTAAGCCAGGGTGCAGAGAAGAGGTACTTGGGATGAAATCAGAGGGTCTGATCAAGGTTCTGTGAAATTTGGGCCTGAGTCTCCTGCTAATCCACCAGCCTATATCAGTTGTGCAGGCCTGTCCCACTTAGGGGACAAAGCTGCAGAGATGGGGGCCTGGGAACCTCATAGGATGTCTTCCTCACTGCACAGCATTTTCCAGGGATCTGAGTCATATGCTTGGAACATTACTTCTCACATGGCCATAACTGATATTTTAAAACCCAATTGCTTCAGATTAGAGATAGCATATGTTCCTCAAAGAGGACTCCCTCCAGGCCACATATGATATTTTAAAACCGTACACCCTTGGATCAGGGCCGCCCAGAGGGGGGGGGGGGGGCAAATGGGGCAATTTGCCCCAGGCCCACATGGGCCCCCAGGAGAATATAGTATTCTATAATATTGCAACTCTTTTTTATGGAAGGGGCCCCTAAAATTGCTTTGCCCCAGGCCCCCTGAATCCTCTGGGCGGCCCTGCCTGGGATAATGAAAAATTGGAAGAAGATCTGAAAATAATCAGTTGAAAACCTCTCCTCCCCACCCCATTAATATAACAAGTAAATGGCTGAACAGATTTTCATGAACATTCTCTTTTGCTTTCGGGGATGAGATCAAGCACAAGATGTTTCAGAACAAAAGGAAGATTTTCCTCAGAGAGTTGTAAGCAAGTGAAAGTTAGATTTTAGAATGAAAGCTCCCCCGAGGGAAAAGATGGTCTCGTGGCTGAATCAGAAGATTGAGAGTCAGCAGACTTGGATTTCATTCCTTCCTGGCTCTGTACAGACTCACTCTGTGACCTCTGGTAAGTTGATTAACTCTGTTTCTCAGTTTTCCCGTCTGTAAAACTGGCACTTCTCTGCTATAAATGATGGTGCACACTAATCGTATCAGTTATAGCTGATGACACTGTCAGATATTCCTGCAAAGAGACTGGTGGAAGCACAGTATTTCACTACAAACATAGGCCTTGTCCACACTTGTCCTTAATGTGCTGATATATGCATTTAAAACTTGTTCTGTATCACCCTCTAGTGACTGAAAAGGGCACGTCAGATTCAGTGGGTGGCTCCTGTGAATCTCTCAATCGCTGCAGCACACAAAGAGCCAAAAATCTTTCTGTGCTCCCGCTCAGAAGTGCATCACCATTACGGTGACCAGACAGCAAATGTGAAAAATCAGGACATGGGGTGGGGGTAATAGGAGCCTATATAAGAAAAATACCCTAAAATTGGGACTGTCCCTATAAAATCGGGACATCTGGTCACCCTAATCACTGTCCACCTGCTGCCAGCCTTGAATAAGCAACACTAGAAGAAACAGGCATCCAGCATCAGCCCTCTGCTCAAACTGAATTATTGCTTTTAAATAGGATTGCATGCCTCAGCCGCCCATCTGTCTACTTTCCCTACAAATATCTCTGAGCTGTCTTCCCCACTGCTCTTTATGCATGGACCACTCACCTCAAGCCAATACCCTCTCCACCTTCAAATCCTTTCTCAAGGGCCATTACGATTGGGATGCCGGTAGGGAATTGCCAGCTGATAATGCAATGGGGATTGCCAATCTAAATAAAACAGGTATCTTATAGTAATTAAAAATATCTCTAAGTGCCTTAATGTTGCCAAACTGTGCTCAGAGCTAATCTATGTAACCATTGACACCTCCTCATCTATTATTGGGAGTGGACTACATCCACCCTGATTGAATTGGCCCTGTCAACACTGGTTCTCCACTTGCGAAGTAACTCTCTGCTCTCCATGTGTCAGTACATAATGCCTGCATCTGTAACTTTCACTCTATGCATATGAAGAAGTGAGGTTTTTACCCAAGAAAGCTTATGCCCAAATAAATCTGTTAGTCTCTAAGGTGCCACCAGACTCCTTGTTGTTTACGTAACCATTGTTACCTTTGTCACCTTCTCTCATCCCCTCCTTTTGTTGGTTATATTCACTTGTAGTGTCTTGTCTTAAAACAGGCTGGGCTCTCTTTGGGGCAGGGACCACATCTTTCCATGTTCATGCAGTCCCTAACACAACCCTGGCACATTGACCATGATGCAAATACATCATAATAATAACACAATAGTATCCAACTGAGACTGCGGGGGGAATATAGATAGGCATAAGACCTACTCAGATGAAAAACTCCAGGGGATCGTCAATGAACAGAAATGGTGAGGATGACACTGGCTTCATGTCTCACTTGAGAGATGGCATTTTCAGAACCACAAGGCCCTCTTGCTTAAGTTCAAGGGCAGCAGGAAGAGCACCACCCAGTGGAAGTTCACACAATGCTGCCAAACCAATAGCCACCAGGTGGCCCGACCTCATCAGGGACTGGTTGGAATGAGGGTGTGCTGTACGTTGCCTATGCTCTGGTATCAAGGGGTGAGGAACACAAGAGCTACTTTGTGCTGAATGAGTGCTTTGTGGTGGTGATAAATTGAGCACAGTGGGAATCAGTGTATAGAACCACACAGCTGTAGGGCTGGAAGGGATCTCAAGAGGTCATCTAGTCCAGTCCCGTGTGCTGAGGCAGGACCAAGTATACCTAGATCATTCCTGACAGTTGTTTGTCCAACCTGTTCTTAAAAGCCTCCATTGGTGAATTCCACAACCTCCCATGGAAGGCTATTCCAGTACCTAATAATCCTTGTTAGCATGTTTTTTTCTAATATCTAACCTAAATCTCCCTTGCTGAAGATTAAGTCCATGACTTGTCCTACTTTCTGTGGACCTGAGCAACAACTGATCACCATCCTTTCTATAACAGGCCTCAACATCTGAAGACTTTTGTCATGTCTCTCCTCTGTCTTCAAGACTAAACTTGCCCAGTTTTTTTAACCTTTCCTCAAAAGTCAGGTTTTCTATGCCTTTTATCACTTTTGTTCTCCTCTGGACTCTCTCCAACATGTCCTCATTTTTCTTAAAGTGTGGTCCCCAGAACTGGACACAGTTCTCCAGCTGAGGCCTTACCACTGTCAAGGAGGCGGGACAATTATTGCCCATGCCTTACATACAACACTCCTGTTAATATACCCCAGAATTGCTTTAGCCTTTTTTGCAACTGCATCGCATTGTTGACTCATATTCAATTAGTGATCCACTATAACTCCCAGATCCCGTACAGCAGTACTACCGCCCATTTTGTAGTTGTGCATTTGACTTTTTCTTTCTAAGTGCAGTCCTTTGTACTTATCTTTATTGAATTTCATCTTTTTGATTTCAGACCAATTCTCCAATTGGTCAAAGTTATTTTGCATTCTAAATCAAGATATACCATGGCCCAGGTTGGGTACATTACAGCTTTCCCATCTCCGCCAGTTAGCAGGAAACTTCCAGCCACTACATACGCCAGTTCTGGACACTGATCCCACTGGATGCTGTTGACACAGTGGTTAAAATGTTGGCAGCCTGTCTCCACTAGTGCTCCCACTGTTGAGCTGTACTGCTGCCAATGCACTGGTGAGAGAATGAGAAAATCACGGCTGTGGTAAAATGGTGACGCTTCCCTCCCTCACAGGTGCTCGGGTGGTGTGTGTGTGCTGCTTCATTAGTTTTGCAAAGAGCTTTGAGAACTGGATGGAAGCATGTGGCAAAAATACTGTTCTAAAGTTCCTGTAGTTAAACAGTTAAACTGTGCTTTAATCTAGGCGCAAGCAACACTGGGACCACCAGGAAGTTGTCTTTCCCTGGAGTGGTTTTAAAATGAGAGAAAACACCTTTTCTTGAGGCAGGAGAGCTGGTTTGGAATAAAGAAGCACTGGCCTGAACTTTCCCTGCATGTCACCACAACGTTTGGACTAAGAACCCGCCGCTCCGCCACGCCACCCCATCTGAGGTCTGCTCTTCTCTGCTACGCCCTGTCTTCTGCTTCAGCTATGGGGAAGAGTCTATGATGGAGAGGTCTCAGAAGGACAGGCAGACCTGCTGCGCTGTTTACAGTCTTCACCTCTCCCTGCCCTGGCCTTCCCTTGAGTCAACACTTGCCATGTGCAGTGGCTGGCTCTGACCTCAGGGTAGGGCATGGGGAGCAAGTTTGGAGCCTAAACAACTTTGAGGCTCTGTCCCCAGGTGCCTTATGCATATACCCCCTCCCCATGGTCTTTCTAGGAGGTAGAACAGGGGTTCTCAACCTTTTACTTTCTGAGCCCCTCTCACCCCACATGCTATAAAAACTCCAAGGCCCACAACAACTATTTTTCTGCATATCCAATAGATTAAAAGCCAGGGCCAGTGACGGCATTATAGGGTTGCCAACTTTCTAATTGCACAAAACTGAACACCCTTTCCCCGCCCCCTTCCCTGAGGCCCCACCCCTTCTCTGAGGCCCTGACCCCACTGACTCCAGGCCCCCACCCTCACTCATTTTTACCAGGCTGGCTCAGGGGGTTGGGGTGCAAGCTCTGGAGTGGAGCCAGAAATGAGGAATTCAGGGTGCGGAAGAGGGCTCCAGCTGGGACAGAGGGTTTGGGTACAGGTGGGGGTCTGGGAGGGAGTTAGGGTGCAGGAGGAGGTTCCGACCTGGGGCAGGGGGTTTGTGGTGTGGGCTCTGGCTGGGCAGCGCTTACCTCAGGTGGCTTCTGGTTGGCAGCAGGCTCCCTGCCTGCCCTGGCTCTGCGCTGCTTCTGGAAGCTGCCACCGTGTCTGGCCTCTAGGGTCCCTTTTTAACTGGGTGTTCTGGTCGAAAACCAGATGTCTGGTAACTCTACAGCAGTGAGTCTCAAACTTTTTTACTGGAGACCCCTTTCACATCGCAAGCTCTGAGTGCGACCCCTCTAATGAATTAAACACACTTTTTAATATATTTAACACCATTATAAATGCTGGAGGCAAGTGGGGTTTGGGGTGGAAGTTGACATCTCATGACCCCCCATGTAATGACCTCACGACCCCCGGCCCTAGGGCATTAGAGGGTGGCAAGCAGGGCAATTGCCCAGGGCCCCAAGCCATAGGGGATCCCGCAATTAAGTTGCTCATGCTTCAGTTTTCTTCCCCACGCCCCAGCGAGTCTAACGCGGGCCCCGCTCTCTGGTTTATTTTGACGGAGCCACAAAAACCTGCTCGCGTTCCCCCCGGGGGCCCTGGGACCCCTGGTTGAGAACTGCTGAGTAAGAGCATATATGCAAAGTATTGCCCCTCCCCCCCCCAGTTAATTCAATTTCTCTCCTCCTCGCTGACCCAGGTCAAAAGGCAGGGTCGGGAAACTGGGGCAGGGGCCCTGGCGCTGCAAGGTGGGGACAGCAGCAGAGCAGGGCCCGGTGTAGCGGCAGTAGCAAAACGGGAGGGTTGTGTTTCGTGACGTTACACCTGCTGCCCAGAGCCGGGGGTGCGGAAGCAGGGCTGGGGGGGATCCAGACTCGGCACGAGGCAGGGCGCTCAGCGGGGGCGGCGCAGCCCGGCAGGAGGGATCCCCGGAGAGGGGCGGGCGCTCCCGGGTCGCGGAGGCGGGGTCGGGACGGAGCTGCCGGCAGTCCTTGTTAGAGGCGCTCGGGGCGGTGTTCACTCCTCGGAAGCCAGCGCAGGCTGCCCGGCGCGGAAGAGCATGACGGCGCCGCTGGCGGGGCTGCTTCGGCTGCAGCGCGGCAGGTCTGAGCGCGGCTCCCTTTCCAGCGGCCCCGGGGCAGCCCCCTCTTCCCGCCGTGCGCCGCCCTGCCGGCTTCCCGCACCCTCGGCTGCCCGCGATCCCGGTCCTGCACCGCCCCGGCCGCGCTCCCCCCAACCGCGCCCTGCACCTCCTGTGCTCCCTCGGAGCCCCAGCTCTGCTCACTCCCGCCCCTCCTGAGCTCCCAGCCGCAGTCCCCCCTGAAGTTCCACCTCTCTGGGCTCACGCCTCGCATCCCGTGCAGAGAGCGGGACGGTGCTGGGGCTTTCCTGCCGGGAGGGAGGGGCTGGGGGGGATAGTGCTGCCAACTCTTGCAACATGTGGTTTGTTTTTAAAGGCGTTTAGCTTCTTGGGATCTCGGGATTAGGTGAGAAATAACAGTTTTGCGCCTTTTCCCGTTAAAGTAAGTTTCTAGCTCTCCTGGTTGTGGAGAAAAGCCTGAAAACAGGGCCTGAGAACCCCTAAAAGCTCTGAACCCAGGAGGCAAATAAAAACACCCTGCCCTAATTTTTATAGGTGTGTGTGTGTGTATATATATATAATCTCATGCTTTTTGAGTGCTAGAGGTTTGGCAGTACTGCTGCTATTGCAGTGACAGGGTTACAAAGAAAATCTAGGAGTAGGCACATGGGAGACTTTGACACTGAGCAGAGGGCAGCCTCTTCTCCTCCAGCAGAGAAATCTCAGGTAACCCCAGGCAGCCTTGTCTTAGGGACAAAAGGTGTTAAGAAATGGCAGTGGTTAGATTTCACCACCTGCACCATACTTAGCTCAAATCAGGGTGGTGGTGGCTTATTATTTAGGTTGTACCTAGAGCAGCCTCATTGTGCTAAGCACTGTACAAATATATAATAACCAAGAACAGTCCCTGCCCTGGAGGTCTAAGTACTATTGGATCCAGTGTTATTGGAGTCTTTCATCAGCAGTAAACTTCTCTCCCACTTTGTTTTTAAAATTAAGAGTAATGCAAGTTCAACCACTTTATGGAGAGGTTATAGGCAATCTCCTATGTACAGTCAGCAGTCTTTGCTGTATAAAGTACTTTCAATATCTTTTATAACCAAAATGCTTTATGAAATGCAGCTGCTTCTGGGGTGGGAAGGTGGCAACACAGCACAGTATAACACTAGTGCTTACTCTTTTGTTGCAGGAGCAGTGCTTCAGGTAAACAGCTTCTGGGATTGTCCTCCCTGAACAATGACATCCTATCGCAGTCCTGCCGGAACTATCGAGCTGTGCTGTGCACTGAGCTGACAAAGCCATTGATTATTAGGAACCTCCCATCCCCTTCTCTGCAGCCCCATGAGGTACTGTGATTGAGATGTGCAGAATTGCTGATTATTTCAAATAATCTAATATCCCTTAGCTGGCAAACCCACCTACATCCCTGTGTCTCAGGCTCACAGCCTTGAAGTCCTGTGCTAGTCCTCTTGGTTTCTTTCCCCTACATCAATGCTATTGGTAAATCCTGCTGGTTTTTCCTCTTAGACATCTCCAAGATCTGCTCTTCCTCTTCACCATCTGCCCACCCCTGATTTGTGCCCTGATCATTTCTCACTTCTACTACAGCACCCTCCTCCTTACTTAGTCTCCCTCACTCTCTCCTCACTGTCACCCACAATCCAAAATCCATTTCCCGTCCCGGTCTTGGTCTGTCTTGACCGTTTACATTGCAAGCTCTTCAAAACAGGGACTGTTCGTGCAGTGCCTAGCACAACAGAGCCTCTAGATTCTACTGCAGTAATAATACAACAATCTTTTCATCGTTAGAGCTCAACACACTTTACAAAGGAGTCAGTATCATTATCTCCCTTTTACATATGAGGAAACTGAGGCACATAGAGGTGAAATTGATTTGCCCAAAGTCACCCAGCAGACTAGTGGCAGAGCCAGGATTAGAATGCAGAGCCCCTGAGTCCCAGTCTAGAGCTCCAGCCAGTAGGCCACACTTCCTCCCTAAATAATAAGAGCTTTAGAGATGAAGGGTGTGTGCAGATTAGAAAGGAGAAGAATTCAGTAAGAAAGAGGATGGTTTGGGACTTTAAAACAACCACTGGATCAAAGGCTGAGTGACTTTAGTTAAGTCCCTTCCCGTCTGAGTCTCAGGTTCCCTGTCTGTAATATGGTGGCAATCCATACCTCACAGAGCTGGTGAGAGGCTTATTTCATGGTTGTACTGCACTTTGATCAAGGAAAGCCCAAGTGCTAATTATTATTGTATCAGCACTAGGATCAGGTAAAATAAGGTGAAAATCCATAGTCCAATGCTTAGTGCTCGTGTGTACACAAATAATGTATTCTGTGAAGGCACAGAGAAGCCGATTGAAATGAACAGCTGATAACAAAACGGTGACAATCAGGGTCCAGACACCCCAGTATCAATTGATTGTATAGAATATTATTGTACTATAAAAGTGTATTAAGTGAGGTATCCTATAAGAACTGGTGACACACTGGTCATGAATAGCATTGCGTGATGTGTACGGATGGTGTGTAAACAGTTATGTATATGCGCTGGAAATGTGTTCCTAAAAATCTGTTCTGGGGGCAGACTTGATAAACAAGTTGTCCTAGACAAAGGAAAGTTGTTTTGCTTGTTTGCCTGTGGAATGTATTCAGAGGAATACATTTCAAAGGTTTATTGGACTATAAAAAGGAGACAACTCCTTAGTTATCCATCACTTAGCCAGAGGGACTAGAGATGTAGTAGCTTGATGTAAGTGAGAAAGCTGTTTAGGCAAATATTGTGGCTTGCTATAGTTAAGTCTTGGATGCTAAAAAGCATGTTTTATTTTATTTTGCTTGTAACCATTTTCTGTTTAGCTTTACTCTGTATTGCTTACATTCTTACATTCTTTATTAATAAACGTATTCTTAGTTTTTACTATAAACCATCTCAGTGCTGTGTATTGAAGTGGAGCATGAGTCCGAACAGGCTGGCATGCACGCTGTCTCTTTGGAGGCAGTAAACGTAATAATTTCAGTGGGAGTCCAGTGAGAGGGACTGGACACAACAGAGACGTCTCTGGGGAACTTGGGAACTGGGGTTCGCTGGATGTTCCCTGCAAGGCCAGGTTAAGATTGTCAGTCTCAAAGAGTTTGCTGGTGAAGTTGACGGATGCTTCTGGCATGCTGATGTCCAGTCCAAGCTCCAGCAAAGCTGTCTTGCTGAGGCAGAAGTAGCACAGTGGCTGACAGTTCTGGGTGCGCTGAGGAGCGTGTCAAAGAAATAAGCCTGTTAAAAGAATAGTAAAGTAGTACATAATAGAAAAGTATCCTGAGATAGTAACTGCTGTTCAGTGGATACTATCTTCCACCAAAACACTGGGGGCCAACTCCTCCGCTGGTGTAAATCTGCATAGCTCCAATAAAATCAGTGGAACTATCCTGGTTTATACCAGCTGAGGATCTGGTCTGTGCCTCAGAAAACATTGGAGTCTTTTGAGGGAGGGATGGGCCAGTGGGTTGGGTTCTGGCCTGGTACTAGAAGGACTGCGATTTGATTTCCTGCTCTGCCACAGACATCCTGTGTGGCCTTGGATAAGTCACTCAGCTTCTTTGTGCCTCAAGTCCCCATCTGTATAATGGGGATAATAGCCTTGCCCTTCCTCCCAGGGGTGTTGTGAGGAGAAACACATGAAGGATTGTGATGTGCTCAAATACCGTGGTAATGGGGACTATGGAAGTACCTGGGAAAGGGGAGAGCTGTTTTAAAATGCCAGTGCAGTGAAGTCATCTGTTTAAAATGTTTCTATTGCTTGAAAGGTTCCATTCTCTCTTGCAGGTCAGGGTTGGCGTCCATTACTGTGGAGTAAATTTTGCGGATATCTTGGCCTGTAAGGGTCTGTACCAGGAGAAGCATTGTCTTCCATTCACTCCTGGTAAGTAGGAGTCTGTCTGATCTGTGTTTAATTCTGAGTGAATTTAGTGCTGGGGACAGATTGACAGCGCAGGGGAATAAAGCTATCCAGCTATGGAGTAGGTGCAGCATAGCCTTTGATGAATTAACACCAATTGGGGTGGTGTTTTTGTGCGTCATGAACACCCTATCCATTAGGAACCAGGCTGAGACCTCCTCACTCATTCAATATAGGCAACTGAAGAGCCAGAAGATGGAAACAAATTGTGTACCTTTCTGACCTTGACTGGAGTCAGACCAACAGCCTTGTGGTGGATGTCTTCATGTCCTACTGGCTAATTATAAGGAAGAAAATATTTAAATATGTTTTCCCAGACATTCCCAGGCACAAGGGGATTGGGATGGACTTCCCATTCTTAACACTCACTATTCCTTTGTCTTTCCACAAAGAGAATGGCCCACAGTAAGTGGGATGTGTATTCGCCCAAGTGCTGCCTCCTTGTGGCGATCCGTTTCTTGTTTTTGTATACTGTCATGCTGCTCTGGGGAAACGCTCTGTGCATCCCTGCCTCCAGCACAGTGCTTAATATGTGCCAGGGCTACATCAGTTATGAATGTAAAAAATGTGCTTGAGCCCCAGCACCTAATTGCTTGAGCCCAGCACCTCTTTCATTACAAATTAAGCTCTGCCACAACTTTATGGTTAACCACATCCAGCTAACACATGTTTTGCATCTATCACCTTTAAGCCAGGTTTAGATCATATAAATTTAAATGTGCTCATTCTACCCTGATGGATTTTCCTAGCATAGACAAGACCTCACTATGGCCACCAGTCTCGTATCACCTCCTACATAAGTTATACAGAGCTTTGTATTTTCAAAGTGCTGGGCAAAGCTTAACTAATTAATCCTCACGATGATGCTGGATGAGAGGTTGGTAAGTATAATGAAACGCACTTTACAGATAGCCTCTGTGTGTCTCACCCTGTCCATGTGCCTTGCCCAAGGTTGCTTGGCAACTCAAAGGCAGAACTGGGGTTAGAACTCAGTAATTCGTAGCACCCACCAATGCAGTCCAGGTTACTATGCTGCCCTTTAAAGCAGTGGCTCCCAACCTTTCCAGACTACTGTACCCCTTTCAGGAGTCTGATTTGTCTTGCCTACCCCCAAGTTTCACCTTACTTAAAAAATACTTACTTGCAAAATCAGACATAAAAATACAAAAGTGTCACAGCACCCTGTTACTGAAAACTTGCTTACTTTCTCATTTTTTACCATATAATTATAAAATCAATTGGAATAGAAATATTGTACTTATATTTGTCTATAGTATATAGAGCAGTATAAACAAGTCATTATATGAACTTTTAATTTGTACTGACTTCGCTAGTGTTTTTTATGTAACCTGTTGTAAAACTAGGCAAATATCTAGATGAGTTGATGTACCCCCTAGAAAACCCCAGCGTACAGAGGCATAGGCGCCGACTTCTGCTCCTGCCAGGGCTGGCTCCAGCATTTCTGCAGACCCCAAGCGTGCAAAAAAAAAAAAAAAAAAAAAAGCCACGGGCAGGGGGGGCAATTGGGGGGGGGGGGGAAGCCGCGATCAGTGGCGGCAGTTCAGCGACAGGTCCTTCGCTCCTAGAGGGAGAGAGGGACCTGCCATCCCCAAATTGCCACAGGTGCTGCCCCTCTCCCTTGGCCGCCCCAAGCACCTGCTTGTTAAGCTGGTGCCTGGAGCCGGCCCTGGCTCCTGCCAGTGGGTGCTTGACCTGCCTCTGTCTCCACTCCACTCCTTCCCCCAAGTCCCCACCCTGTCTCTTCGCACCCCTGCTCTGCCTCCACCCCACCCCCATTCCACCCCCTTCCCCAAATCCCCACCCCACCTCTTCCCCGCCTCCTCCTTTGAGCGCGCTGTGTCCCCGCTCCTCCCTCTTCCTCCCAGAGCACCGCCAAACAGCTGTTTGGCAGCAGGCAGAAGTGCTGGGAGAGAGGGGGAGGAGCAGGAACGCGGCACGCTCAAGGGAGGAGGTGGGGGGAGCTTGGCTGCCGGTGGGTGCAGAGCACCCGCTAATTTTTCCCCGTGGGTGTTCCAGCCCTGCAGCACCCACACAATCGGTGCCTATGCCCAGAGGTACACGTACCCCTGGTTGAGAACCACTGCTTTAAATATTATGTCTGCAGGGATCATTCTGTATAGTGTGTGTGTGGCTTTCTCCACGCTTGACATTCTAGGCATATGCCCTCCTCTTGCTGAATTCCTCCTGCCCCCAACCACCGAACCTCCTGTTCTTGTAGCGGTGAACATGCAGCACCTCTGCTGTGTTTGTTTGCTGCACTAAAACCTTCGGGCTTGAATATCTCCTTCAGCCCTTGCCAGCCTGGGAGCTGACAGTCCCACTGGTGCCATAAGAACCCCTCTGAAGACAGACAGCCACGTAGCTTTTACTTTATGATGATTTTAGAAAAGTCCTTACTTCTACTCTCCTTCCGTCCATTTATCCAGTACTGTTTTATCAGTTTGTGTTCCCACAGTGCCACCTTCTGGCCTCCTAGCAGCTTGCTTCTAAAATCTTCTCTAATGCAGCCTTCAAATGCTGGCTGTATCCCATATGTTGTATGCAAACCTGTGCCATCATGGATTATCTGGTGATTGGTAATCTGGCAAATACGGTCATTTTCAGAGTTAAAAAGCAAAGAGCAGCTGGACTCTGATCATCTTTGGAGAGACATGGTGGGTGAGGTCGTATCTTTGATTGGACCAACTTCTGTTGGGGAGAGAGACAAGCCTCCAAGCTTACACAGAGCTCTCCTTTGACATTTCAGTCTTTTCCAAGCACTGCACTATCTTTGCCAGCCAGTGGGAGTAGAGCTGCCTGCATCTGCCACACGAGGCTAACGCTAACGTTAGCTGAACTCACTATCTCTCTGCTCTCCCCACCCCAGTCCAGAGCTAGAGTAGGTGAGAGCCCTAGATCCCATCTGCAGAGGACAGTGCTGAGTGCAGCGGCCTGGTTCAGTGTTTGTGGGATGTGCATGTCTTTTTCCTGCTTTAGGAATGGAGTTTTCAGGGATGGTGATGGAGACTGGAGCGGAGGTCAGCACAGTGCAGGCGGTAAGTGAGATGTAGTGGTGCTGGGGTTAGGAACAGATTCCCAGTTGATCGGGAAGTATTGAGGTTGCAGTGTGGGGCTACTGTTTAAGCCATCTGCACTATAGCATCTGTGAAGTTGTGAGCTCTGCTTGATGGGTTGGAGGTGTGTGCAGGAAGGTGGTAGTATTGCAAGTCCCATCAGAGAGAGGAATAAGGATCTGGAAAAAGAAGCAAAGGTGGGAAGGGCGGGTTGGGGAGGGGGGGGGCGGTGTCTGATTAATGCAATTGCTGCCTGAACTGTTATCAGATTTAGTTTGTGCTGCTCGGGTCCTTCGTGGGAAAGAAGGAAAATCAAAGACTTAATCTAAAGAAAGGGGTGAGGTCAAGTGACTGTTCGTCTCCTAACACCTGTCCACTGGTGATTTTCCGGCAGGGAGACAGGGTAATTGGTGTGACTGGCACGAGTGCAATGGCTGAGGAGTGTGTAACTGATCAGAAGGTAACTACAATTTAAATATAAATTTGTCTTCCATTATTGCAAAAGGTTTTATGTCTCATGTTGTTTAGTTTTTGGCTCCTGTGAGATCTTCCAGTCTGTGCCTTTCTTTTTGATGTTTGTTCTCCTGCCTTCATTGCCATGGGCTGGGGTTTGCTTTGGAGAATCCTTGAAAACACGGAAAGGGCTGAAAAGAAAAATTGCATTAAAACTTATTTGGATGAAATTAATGGTTTCACATAGTGTAATGTTTAGGACAGTTTGACAACATGCTTCTGTATCATGTTCAAAGTGCTCACTAAAGCTGTTGGAAAAGACAGAATTTCATCCTCTATCCCTCTACAGGATTAAGAGCGTGGCTCTGTCTATCTCCTCATGTAGATGCTGTGGCCAATCCCAAAAGGTGTTTCCTATGAAGAAGCTGCGGCATTGCCTGTGTCTTATGGCACAGCCATTTTGGCCCTGGAACATAGAGCACGCACGCAGCCAGGGTAAGTGATCAGAGGAGTCCAAAGCATGACATGTGTCCAGCAGTAATGATACTTAGCCCTTGCAGAGTGCACTTCATTTGCAAAAAATCAAACATCATATCTCATAAGTAGAGCTGATTGCAATATTTTCAACAAAACGTTTTGCGCATTGGAATATACTGTTTTGTCAAAGTCTCTTGATTTTGATGGAAAAGCTTCTGAGGTCCAGGGTGGTCTCTCTGCTCCCTTCTAGAGAGAGCGCCACCCCCAGATCTGAAAACCTGACCTTTTCAATACAAAAAGACATTTTGACATAATTCCATTTAATAAAAACACTTGAAAGGTTTTTGCTTGTGTTCTGTATTGGAACGAAAACAAATTTCAAAGTCTGGAAGGTTGTCACGAAACAGAATTGTTCTCCAGCCAGCTATACTCATAACATCTAATCTCCCATATTAGGCACACATCAAAATAATGTCGAGGCACTCAGTAAACTTGTTAAGTATTATCATTGCCGCTTTGTAGATGGGGAAACAAAGACATAGAGGAGGTCTTGTGGCCAAGGTCATGCTGTATGTTAGTGATGAAGCTGGGAATCTCATCCAGGTATTCCTGGTTTCTAAACTCTGCTTGGATCACTAGATCAGGCTGTCTCTTTGTCCTGGGGGGAGTGAGGCTGCTCTGTTTCCCTGGCCCCTGATTCACAATGAGTTTGACAAGAGTGTAGTGGAAATTAATGGGCATTGTTTGTATGGGTGAAGATGTGTGTTTTGTTAAGTATCACTGTCCACACCGACAGTGAGAACCACAAAGCAAACCAGAACTGGATGACCGCTTTCAGAGTGGTAGCTGTGTTAGTCTGTATCAGCAAAAAGAACGAGGAGTACTTGTGACACGTTAGAGACTAACACATTTATTTGGGCATAAACTTTTGTGGGCTAATCCGATGAAGTGGGTTTTAGCCCATGAAAACTTATGCCCAGATGCATTTGTTAGTCTCTAAGGTGCCACAAGTACTCCTCGTTCTTTTTGCAGAACTGGATGCTGAATCCACCATGAGGACATGTGAAGCAACGCTCCTGAAAAAAAGAAAAGACTCAGATCTGCATCCATTAGTATTTTATGGGAAAACACTAGGATAGAATAATAGCTGCTAGGGATGGAAATGACCTGTTTTGACAGACAGCCCATCTCCCTGCCCCTCCCAGCTAGGGCAGATCTATTCTTTACAGTATATTTTCCAGTCCTTTGTCTAGTTTTTTAAATGTCCCAAGTGATGACATGTCTGCTGCTTCCCTCGGGAGATTCTGCTGCTGTCTGGTTTCATGGGGTGTGCTCAGTGGAGGGCTCGCTATGCTAGGCTTTGAGTCCCAGTCTGTGTTTCAGGGTTTTGTCTGTGGTGGCTGATTATAAGGGCAGTGATGCATAGTTCAGTAGTGGAGGGGAGACCCTTCTAGGCTGACGTGAGACATGCTGGAGAGGCTTGGTGGTCTGGGAGTATGGAGGTCTGAGGGGTCCTGGGTTCATATAGCGGGAAATCCATCACAGATATTGATGGTACCTTTACATTTATGGAGAAATGATAGTTTCAAGGTTAACACTGTACTGGGACTTTGGGTGTGTGTGTGTGTGTGTGTCAGTTTTTTTCTCTGCCACAGACTGATTGTGTCACCTTTGGCAAGTTACTTAATCATTGTCCCTCCGTTTCCCCCTCTGTAAAATGGGGCTCATTCTCTACTTCAGAGGGATATCCTATAAAAATAATAATATTGACTGATGTATGGGAGGTGCTCAGATACTATGGTAATGGGGTACCCAGACAGAAGATGGTCACCTTGAAAAGGCAATACACTAGTCGACAAACTGTGTATGTGTTACTTTAAAATTGTTCAACGCTCATAGCCTGCATGAGGGGTGCTTTTATGAACTCAAAGTACACAAACGCATTGATAGCTTTTCAACAATTTAAAATTACATATTTAAAAAAGCATTTTATACCCTTGTGATGCTCTTGGCAAAAAGGTGAACCTGCTGAACAGAGTGATTCTTATAAGCCCCAGAAAACACGGCATATTGCTGTGAAATAACTGGTAGGGTTGTGCTGTATCCCAGGCAGGCAAATTGTGTCCAAGTTCAACCTGTTGTTTAGCTGAAAATTAGCCTTGCTGCTCAATACCCGTGCATGCCATGCATTGCTCTGCTAATTTATCCTAAGACAACAGCTCTCCTTTTGGATAAGTAGGCTTGTACTGTTACAGGCAAGCAAAGGAGCCTGTTTGGGAATTTTTTTACTGCTGGATTGGGATTTGCAAGGGCAGCAAGTGACCTGTGGAGATTTTAGGGTGTGTATGTGGAATAGTGGGTTTGCCTTTCCAGCAGTTGAATTATAATGCTTTAACCCCCCCTGGACAATCTCAGAGCTCTTTACAAACCTGTTTGAATTAGGCTTCCAAACGCCCCTGTGAGGCACATGAGCATCGCTGGCCTTTTACAGGTGAAGGGAACAAAGCCAGAGAGAGAACTGACTTGCTCACATTGACACAGGAAGTCTGTGGCAGAGTGAAGAACAGCATCCAGAGCCAACTTTTGTGCCTTAACAGAAAAAACGTCCTCTCCCCGCAGTGTAGGTAACTACATTTCTGCCCCAACTCTGCAAACATCGCTGTTACACTGATCTGGAGTAAATGTATATCTACTCATACAGTCATTGAAAACCAGCAGATATTCTCTTATCAGATCACTTCACTTTGGAATGTAAAAGATTCATACTTGACGGGGGATAGGGTGACTAGTTTCACCCGGGTATGAATTGGTGTTTGGGAAAAGTCAAGCTCCCCTTACTCATGCCTTTGGGAAAGAGAATACCATTTAAGATGGGGAAAATTCTTACTATTGAAATGGATCATGGGATAATCAATTGCTGGAGTCTTTTTAAGCTGATCAAGGAGATCTTTCATCTTCAAAAGAAACAGAAAACTGTAAATTGTTTGCAGGCAGGCATGCAATGCGATGCTTTTCTGTTGTGGAGGGAAGCTCTGTTTATTTCAGTCTCTCTGTCTCTGTCTTAGGGAAATGGTTTTAGTGACAGCAGCCGCTGGGGCCACGGGGCTTGCTGCTATCGATGTAGCCGCTAATGTTCTCAAGGCAAAGGTATTTCCATTTTTCAAATGAATCTATATTCTACATGTCCCACTGTGGTAATGACTGTGCCTTTTATAATACGCTCCATCTGAGCATTCAAAGACCTTTCCAAACACTAATGAATTACATTTCATAAAGTAGGCAAGTATTATTCTCCATTTTCAAGATGTGCATACTAAAGGACATGGAGGTTGGGAGTCAATGAATTATTGGCAGAGCAGGGAATAGAACCCAGGAGATCTCACACACTCACTCACTCTCCTTCACCCCCCCCCCTCGTGAAATACCTGCCTTCCCTGTGCTCCTGCTATGGGCTCCGTTGTGGATCCCCATCATTTCTCTTGATTCTTTCCAGTGCAGAATGGAGCTCTTATCCAAGTGGGAGATAGAGAGGGAATGTTTTCAAAGGTGCCCAAGTGACGTAGGCTCCTGAGTCCCATTTTAAAAAGTGATTTAGGTGCTTATGAGCCTAATTCTTTTTGAGAGTCAATGGGATTTAGGCTCCTAAGCCACTAGGTGCATTTGAACATTTCAGCCTTTAGATTCGAACCAATGTAGATCTAAGGGAAAATAGTGTTTGATGTTTATGGGAATAAGAGATGGATTTCTTCCAACCATCACAGTATAAATCAGTTAGGAAATAGTGTGCCGCTAGGGTTTTTGACAGAGACGCTACCTTTTTTTTTTTTTTTAATATAAGTAGAACACCCCACAGTAAAAAGAACTGCACAAAGTGACAAGGCAGAAATAACTCCAGTTCAAATGGTTTGCTGTGCATGATAGAGCTCCCACAAAGCACAGAGTCTGACTGGAGAAATCTGGAGCAAGTAATTCAGCAGTTGGTAGGATTTCACTCAGAGGGGAGACTATTATGCTGCTAGGGATGTAAAACTCCTGGAATGCACTGGGGTATATTAAAAATCCAGTGGCACATTTGGTAAGAGTACTAGGCTTAAACCCAGACCAGAGACCAGCTTGGGTAAATGCAGTCTCTCTAAGGCCTGGTCTACACTGTGGGAGGATCGATATAAGTTACACAACTTCAGCTATATGAATAATGTAGCTGAAGTCGACGTACTTAGATTGACTTACCATGGTGTCTTCACCACGGTGAGTCAACTGCTGCCAGGGCCGGCTCTAGGCACCAGCCCTCCAAGCATGTGCTTGGGGCGGCACTTTCTAAGAGGCGGCACTCCAGCCCCCCTTTTTTACTTTTTTTTAATTTTTTTTGCTTGGGGCGGCATTGCCGGGAGCAGGCCCTGGCCCAGCCACTTGCCCTGTCAGCGTGAGCTGGGATCCGCGCTGTGACGGGTTGGATCACAGAAACCCCCTTGGGAGCTGCCACCCGATGTGCAAAGACTACCCCTGCTTCTGTTTTCCCTGCCAGCTCAGGACTCCAGCACCCTGTCTTGCTGAGCCAGACACTCCTGTTTGGCTCCAGACACAGATCCAGGGTCTGAATCACTTGTCCCAAAGCTGCAAGTTTACCTGAAAACAGCTCGCAGTAGCGTGCTTGTCTTTAGCACTCAGATGCCCAACTCCCAATGGGGTCTAAACCCAGATAAATCCGTTTTACCCTGTATAAAGCTTATGCAGGGCAAACTCATAAATTGTTCGCCCTCTATAACACTAATAGAGAGATATGCACAGTTGTTTGCTCCCCCAGGTATTAATACATACTCTGGGTGAATTACTAAATAGAAAGTGATTTTATTAAATACAGACAGTAGGATTTAAGTTGTTCAAAGTAGTAACAGACAGAACAAAGTAAGTCACCAAGCAAAATAAAATAAAATGCGCAAATCTATGTCTAATCAAACTAAATACAGATAATCTCACCCTCAGAGATGTTTCAGTAAGTTTTTCTCAGACTGGACACCTTCCAGGCCTGGGCACAATTCTTTCCCCTGGTACAGCTCTTGTTGCAGCTCAGGTGGTAGCTAGGGGATTCTTCATGATGGCTCCTCTCCCTCTCTCTTCTCTTCCCCCCTTTATATATCTTTTGCATAAGGCGGGAACTCTTTGTCTCTCTGGGTTTCCACCCCCCCTCACTGGAAAAGCACCAGGTTAAAGATGGATTCCAGTTCAGGTGACATGATCACATGTCACTGCAAGACTTCATTACTCACTTGCCAGCACACACATATACAGGAAGACTCACAGATAAATACAGCCATCTGCAGACAATGGGAGTCATCAAGATTCCAAACCATCATTAATGGTCCACACTTTACACAATTACAATAGGCCCTCAGAGTTACATTTTAGATTTCTAGTTTTAGATACAAGAGTGGTACATTTATACAAATCAGATGATCACACTCAGTAGATTATAAGCTTTGTAATGACACCTTACAAGAGACCTTTTGCATGAGGCATATCCCAGTTACGTTACATTCACTTATTACCGTATTTTCTCTAAAACTATCCCAGTTACATTATATTGACTTGATAATAAGTTTTTATAAAACCATATAGACTGCACAACGTCACACGCGCCCCCTGCCCAGCCCGGCGGTGCCCTGTACAGCCCACTCGGGAAATGCTGCGCTGCCCTGGGGAGACTCGGCACGGCAGCAGGACCCCATCTCCCTCCCTGCATGCCGGGTCCCGCTCCCCCGCCCCGCAGTGCCTCACACACTCCGGGAGCCCCTCTCGTGGCTGCTGCAGCCTGGGCTGCGCGGCAGTGAGAAGGGCTCCCAGAGTGTGTGAGGAGCGCGGAAGGAGAGAAGCGGAGTCCCCTGGAGCCGAGCCCGGGCTGCGGCAGCGAGAGGGGCTCCCAGAGTCAGGGCTGCCCGGGGGAGGGGGGCGGCAAGTGGGGCAATTTGCCCTGGGCCCCACAGGGGCCCCCATTAGTATGTCTAAGGCTCCCCCCGTCTCCGTCTTCCCCCATCCCCGGCGTCTCAGCTGGTAAGGGGGAGGGGCTGCAAGCCACGGCTGAGCGGCGGAACTCAGGCCCCGCTGGAGACACCAAGCGGCTGCAGCGATGTTTGGGAGAGGGGTAAGCGGCATGGTAAGGGGCCGGGGCACCCCTGACCCCCAGCTCCGAGCCCAGCCCCTCTGAGCCGGACGCCCCCCGAGCCCATCCTCCCCAAAGTCCAGCCCCCCAGCTCCGAGCCGGGCACCCCCCCCCCCCCGCCCTCATCCCCCTCACAGCTCAGCCCCCCCAGCTCCGAGCCCNCCCCCCCGAGCCCAGCCCCCCTAGCCCTGACCCCCAGCTCCGAGCCCAGCCCCTCTGAGCCGGACACCCCCCAACCCCATCACTCCACAGCTGTGAGCCCAGCCCCTGTGAGCCGGGCACTCTCCAACCCAGAGCCCAGCGCCCCACCCTGCCCTGGGCAACAGCAGCACCACCCCCAGGCAGCGACAGCCCATTGGCACCAACCATCACCATCACCCAGAAACAGCCCATTATGTAATTGCAAATGTATACATACCATTAAAGCATTTAATGTTTTTAAATAATGTATTTAGTGTATTTTCAAATTATTACAAATTAATTTTTGAATGTATTTCACTAGTTATTTTTTACATTTCCAAATACATGTTACTATAGTATTGCAACTTTTTTTTATGGAAGGGGCCCCCAAAATTGTTTTGCCCCATGCCCCTTAAATTCTCTGGGCAGCCCTGCCCAGAGTGTGTGAGGAGCCGGGGAGGGAGGGAAGTGGGGTCCCCTGGAGCCGAGCCCGGGATGCAGTGGCGGCGAGAGGGGCTCCAGAGTGTGTGAAGAGGTGAGCGGCCGGCTGGGCTCCTCAGTGCTGAGCAGGTAGCCCTGCAGCCGGAGATCCTCGCTTTCCCACCTGCCGGGGCTGGGTCAGGGCGCGGTGAGGCTGAAGAGCAGCAGGTCCGGAGAGCTCTCCAGGTCCTCGGCTGCCAGCATGTCAGGGGTGAGGGCGGTGAGCACGAACTGATCCACCTTGGTCACCAGCAGCGCCGCGAAGCCCAGAGAGGGGGCTGTGTTCTCCGTGCTGCCCCGCAGCCGCACTGCCACCTGGAAGTACTGCCACTCCGCGCCGCCCAGCAGCTCCTCCCGCATGGGGACAGACCTAGAGCCGGCCCTGACTGCTGCTGCTCCCTGGTCGACCCCACCTGCGCCTCAGTACAGGAGTTGACGGGAGAGTGCTCGGGGATCGATTTATCGCGTCTAGACTAGACGCAATAAATCGACCCCGCTGGATCAATCGCTGCCCGCCGATCCGGGTAGTGTAGACATACCCTAAATTTCCCTGCAGTTTCAATTGCAGCTGGGATTGGTCTTCTCTTTCTGCCTTAAGTTGTTATGTAGTACTGATGTGTGTTGTTCAACCGCTGCTGCGTTCCATCCCAGTGGTGGCTGTTCTTCAGTGAATGGTACAGTGATAGAGATACCGTTTTTGTATAGCATTTTAAATTTGTAAAGAATTTTTGGAGACAATGACATAGAAGATGCATTACTATAGAGCTTTTATTTAAGTTGTTGGTACTGTAATAATTATGGTAACATGCTAAGGCACCTAGTGTATCACTCTGAGCAGCGATGCCTTTATTATTTTTGTTTTGTTTTATTTTATTTGTATTATCATAGTGCCTAGGAGCCTCAGACCCCATTGTGCGAGGCGCTATACAAACACAGAACAAAAAGACAGTCCCTGCCTCGACAAGCTCACGCTCTTTTCCACCATGAAAGATCAGACTGTAACACTGGCTCCTCCTTTGTTTTCAGGTGATAGCAGCAGCTGGAAGTGATCACAAATGCAACCTGGCCCTGCAGAAGGGTGCAGCCCACAGCGTGAATTACACCCAAGGGAGCCTAAAGGAGGAGGTGAAGAAGCTTACAGATAACAGAGGGGTCAATGTAGTTCTTGACGCTGTTGGAGGGGACATCTTCAAGGAAGCGTTACATAGGTGAGTTGAAATACGATTCCAGTCGCGTTCTGAGTGACGTGCATTACGGGTGTGAAATGTGTGGTCTCCTGGTACCCTCCCCCTGCATGCTTCAGAAGTATCCAGTTGAAACTTCAAGGGACTGTAGGGAGCCACCAGAATGAAATTCTGCAAGCTGGAGTTTGGGCATAACACCCATGCTCGCTCTTTACTGACCACAGATATTTAGGGCCTTGATTTTTTCACATGTAATTAGAAAGAGGGGTGCCATCTAGTGCCATGCTGGGGCGTTGGTTCAGTACTGACTGGGAGAAAGTGTCTCTGATTAATTAGCAGAACCAGTTCATGCAGAGCCAGTTTCCCTAGGAGGCCCCATGCAAGTACTAGCTAGAGCTGAGGTTCTGAAACTTAATAAAGAGATAATTTTGTGAATAACCCTCACTGGCAATCGCAGCATGTACCTGTGTCAACTATAGTAACTGCTCACCTGAAAAGTAACAGTAGGAAAATATTTAATGTGTTTTCACCTGTCCTTAATGTGATGTAAAAGGTAGAAACAACATGGACCAGTCAGCATCATGTGACCAGCCAGCTGTCTGCAGGCCACCAGCAAGTGCTCAAACTTGGAAACAGTTGGCCCAGATGCTCCCCTTTTAGTTGACAAATTTTGATGAGATCCTACCTGCAGATGGTGCAGTGGCAAAGTTCTCTCTTCACTGAGCTAACACCCTAGTATTCAGTTTGAGACAGTGTTTCATTAAGGACCAAACTTTGGTCCCACTGAAGAAAAGGCAACCCCCCACCCTTTCCCCAGTGCGATCACGATTTTACCTTATGCTTGCTCTTCCTCGTTAAATACATCTCCTTTCCCTCTCCCTTGCAGTTTGGCTTGGGAGGGCAGGATTGTGGTGGTGGGTTTTGCTGGAGGAGCAATCCCCTCTGTCCCAGCCAACCTGCTGCTTCTGAAGAATGTGTCTGCCTTGGGAGTGTTCTGGGGTCGATACCGGGAAGAGGACTTTCCTGTTTTTTCGTCATCCCTCTCCTCTGCTCTTTGGTACTGCCAGGAAAGACGGATCCAACCTCATGTGGGAGCGGACTTCAACCTGGAAGAGGTAAAGTGCTGCCCAAGATGCCACTCATTGGCAGGATTCACAGTTCTCTGAGAGAGGCTGAATAGAAGGAAGAAGCTGTCTAATCTGGTGGACTGCTATCAGCACTCCCTGGGGGATGGGAAGGCCCAAAGCTTGAGCCCCTGTACAAGGGTGCTGGAACAGTTTGTATAGTGGGGTTGCTGAGAGCCATTGAACCCAACTGTAAACCCTGTATGTAATGGAAATCATTTCAAGCCAGGGGAGGCAGCCACCCCCTCTTACCCTTCCAGCACCTATGCCCCTGTACTTATTAGGGAGAAATATGAGTTACAACTAGGAAACATGTGGGTTTGATCTGTGCCTCAGAACTAACTCTAAACTCCAGTATCCGCCAAGAACCTGTCATCACTACAGGAAGTAAATGCTGCTGTTGATTAAATTAAAACCTTGACATGCGTATTTTCATAAACTGTGATGACATTATGCAATGTCGAGCTCTCAGGATTGCTTTGTTTACAGTTAAGTTTTGTGTCTGAGTGAATTTTGTGGGAGGTGAATTCTCTCTGATTTGTACAAAAAACCTTCCAGTTTCAAACACAGCACAGAACCATGGTTCTTTAAGAAATCCCCCCCCCTTTTTTTTGCCTCCTTCATTCCAGTGTTATTGGCTTTAAATGTCTCCAATATGTATGATGATTATTTAGTATTTATGTTTTGGAAGTGCCAGGTTGGGCCCCCCTTGCGCTAGCCATGGTACAGAGCTGTAAAAATAACAGCTCCTTTCACAACGACCTTACAATTTAAGAGGCAGTAATACAATGGGGTAAAGGGTGTTTTTTTTTTAAGGTGATTTGAGGGAATGCAGCTATGTCTTAATTTACAACTTTCACTCTGGGAGCCATTAGATCAGTGGTTCTCAACTTGGGGTCTGGGGCCCCTTGGGGGGCCACTAGCAGGTTTCCGGGGGGTCCTCCAACCATGGTCAGCGTTAGACTCGCCAGGGCAGAAAGCCGAAGCCTCGCCGCATAGGGCTGAAGCCCAGGGCCATGAGCCCCGTTACCTGGGGCTGAAGCTGGAGCCTGAGCAATGTAGCTTCACGGGGGCTCCTGTGGCGTGGAGCCCCAGGCAATTGCCCTGCTTGCTACCCCCTAACTCCAGCCCTGGCTTTTATATGCAGAAAACCAGTTATTGTGGCACAGGTGGGCCATGGAGTTTTTATAGCATGTTGAGGGGGCCTCAGAAGGAAAAAGGTTGAGAACCCCTGCATTTCAGTTCCTGGATAATGGAAGTGCCATGAGATGGTCAGCTCTTGTGTTATTTCAGCATCATAAATGGATCCCTGAGGCAAAAAGCCCACAAAGAGCAAATTCCAATACAAATACTGAACTGTTTGGTCCTGCAGAACAAACTGCACTGCAGTGATGACTTGCTCAGGTCACCCAGACCTGTGAGCCACTCGGTGACCGCTCTGCCTCAGCAAGAGTGAGCTTTGCTGCTGCTAAGTCATGTATCAGCTCCTTGGCACGCCAGCTTATCTGCCTTGCCAGCAAACTCTTCAGGACTCTGCCAGTCCAAACCTTGTTTTGCTGGTCAATCGGTGAGCCTCAGTTTCCCAGAGACATCCTTCGACACTGTTCAGTCCCTCTCATAGAAGTTAAGTTCACTGCCTCCAGAGAGACAGAGCATACAGCAGCCTGTTAGATTAGCTGAAGATGTAAACTTCACTTCATTACACAGCATTGAGATGGTTTTGTAATAAAACAAGAATAAGTTTATTAACAAAGAACATAGGTTTAAATGATTTCAAGTAAGAGGGAAAGAAACATGAAAAGTTACGAACAAAACACACTTTCTAGTGACTAAAACTTAACTTCAGCAAGTTACAATCTTTTGGCAAAGCAGGTTTCTCACCTACAGTCAGTTCCCAGAGACTTCAGCTCCCTCAGTTGTGGGATCTGCCTTTCCTCAGACGTCAAGAGTTCTGGCCTCTTGTGTCCCTCAGGTGATGGATGCCAAAATTTTTTACTGTTTCGGCTTATATTTTCCAAAGTCCATTGTCTCTGTGTCAAGAGGCAGGAAGGCTTCCTAGGGGTACAGCCTCCATCCACTGCCCTGATTGTTAAGTAGTCATCTCTCCCATTTGCTAGTTTGATGGCTTTGTTTACCTTCCATGTGAATATACTTGTTTCTGGCCTCGTCTTGCTCAATTTACACTGGTGACAAAGTCAAGCGGCTGAAACAACATTCCTTTGTCTAGGACAGGCTGGGCTTATGCACTGTTTCCCAGCCACATTCTACGAACATATTTCCAGCACTAATTCTTTATACACTGCCTGTACATACACCACACAATATTATTAGTGACCAGTATGTTATAAGTTTGTGTATGATACCTTACATGACACCTCTTAGATATAGATTATGACAACAGTGTGTTGGAGCAATGAGTGTGTCAGGCCTGATGTGAGTTACGGTGTAGGGGGTCCTCTGCCAGTTGGCATTGAGGGGCTCCTTGGATCACGACTACCACCTATTGTACTTTAGAGTAACAATCTGATTGCATTTAAATTCCACTATTCATTGCGTCACACACACATAATTACATCTCAAACCTAAAGAGAACGTTAGCCACCTAAACCAGACATCTGCACCTCATAGATGATGGGTCAGTGGCAACAAGACTGACAAGGAAATTCTGGGAAATGCTACTGGCAATAACAATCTCTGATATTTTCAGTGTCAGACTTTGCAGAGACCCATCTGAGTAACATTGTTATGAGCTGATAAGAAAGCACCAGGTACCCTGAGGGCCATTCTGGCCACACTCCTTAGCATGATGAAGGAAACTGGTACTGACTCTATCTTCACCTTGCAGTAGTTGAAAATGGCTGATAGAAATAGGCTGAAGATAGAGAAATTAACCCACCCAGTAAAGGATTAAGCCTTTGAGTGTCTCTAATACTACCCCATTGGGAGTGGGTAGGGAAATTTGATCACTGTGAATTTCCATTTTTTTGTGGATAATGATTTTAATTGAGGTATGCAGGTGGGTAAAGAGGTGCATGGTTCTCTGGTTGTGACCAAAAGCACCCCTCTATTCACATGCTTCACACCCTTGTAATAATCTTTGTACAAAATATGCCTTTTGAGGTATCACTGGAAAACTAATAACTCACTGGTCAATATTATCATGGTGAAATGTATGTAGCAACATTCTATGTAAAGTAATGACATCCCCCTGTATGACATTATTAGCACATGTTCACTCCCACACAGCCTAGGCAACTGTTGGTCTGTCCTAAACAAAGGAATGTGTATTTACCTCAGTTTACAAATAAGTAGTAAACTTATTAAACAGAGTCCTCGAGTCAGTAAGAGGGGGGAAATGCCAGGCCACAAAGCAAATTTGCACTTCAGCAAACACAGGAGAGGAGAAAAAAGGCATGGATCCTCCTTCACCACCAGCTTCTATGTCACCTTCTTTACTGCATGAATAAACTTTACTTTGAAGGGTAACTTTCTGAAAACTCTGCTTCAAAGGTTCACTGGATTATACAAGAAAGGGACAGAGAACCCCACGATATCTGTCTTTCACTTAAGAAGACAAAGGCCCCAGCACCTCTGGGCCTTGGAGATTGATCCTGACCAAGGAAACGGTCAGTTCCCATCTTGCTGGAAGGAGGAGTGTGTGTATGAGAGGCCATTTTGAACAAAGCCTTGAACTGAAAATTGCTAGATTAGGTTTTAAATGTTCAGCTGCGATTTCACTTTTATTTGCCTGTACCCATTTCTAACTTCATCTCTCATAGTTGAATTCATTTAAAGTCCTATCTTCTTTTGTTTTGTTTTATTTTTTAATCTAAACCCATCCAGTGCTGTGTTTAAACAGAATTGTTCTGTAAATCCAGTTAAAGTAGCAAATTTTTGAATATTGACTCTTTTTACAGGAGCAGCGAATCTTAATATCTAGACTGTCCAGGAGAGGGCTGGACAGTGCAGAACACAGTTTTGTGGGGAAACTCAGGACTGGTAGTGTGTTGGGGTCACCCTGCAGGTAGTAACCAAGGCTGGTGGAAGCCAGAGTGTGACCGATGTGTTGCTGACAGGCTCCTGGGGTCAGAGCTGCTTGGCCAGGGCTGCAGCTATACACAGACATTCAGGGTGTGACTTGCATGCTGTTTGTGGGCAGCACAGGTTGGGAGCTACAACAGCAAAACATCATGAGGCAACCAAGGTTGTCGGGCAGCTGCTGACACAGCCCCTCGCTGGCCTGGATTGCATTCCAGAATGTGACAGTGGTAAAGTCACTGTCAGATTTTTAAAGTGTTCCAACCCTGGCCTCTAAAACTGCTCCTGGAATCCTTGTGCAAAATTGTTTTTCCTGCATGCACAAATCCAAGTTTTCATGTGCCCCAAATCTTTATACACACACAAAGATGCAGGGCGATTTTTAAAGGCCACTCCTAAAAATTTGGCCAAATACATCTGCCCTCTAGAAATTACTGTAGAGAATGCACATTAAGGTGCCTACAGTAGCAACGAACACTTGCAGGAGAGAGAGAGAGAGAGTGTGTGTGTGTGTGTGTGTGTGTGTGTGTGTGTGTGTGTGTGTGTACATACATGTATATGCCCTTTCGTATAAACAACTGAGGTTTTGTGCTTGCAGGTGAATGAAGCCTTTAGCCGTGTAACCCAGCGCAAGTCAACAGGAAAGGTCATCATCTCAATTAAATAAATCAGCCTGTTTCCTCAGGACACAGCCCCTGCTGCTGTTGGACTAATCAGCAGAATCACCCTTCTGGCTTATGGATTCAGACAGCCAAGTTGCATTTACCCTATGATTTCTTGCATGATTTGTCTACCACCACCATTAATGTAGAGGGCTCCGGGCTCCTGCTTAGGGTTAGATGACATGATGATATAAATACTTGTGCCCATTGCTAGCATTGGTTGAGTTGCACTGGCGCTAGACAAACAGTGCCAGGAGTCCTAGGGGAGACAAGCTTTCACTGTGACGGAAAGAGGGAGAATAGATGCAGAGCAGTGCAATTAATACAAATGTAAACCAGACTCTCTTTAAAGGAATCACCACTGGGAAATCTCCTTAAGTCTCCCACTGTGAGCAGGGTGTGCTCTGTATAATATACCTATAACATCCTTGTGTCCCTAGAGCAGGGCTTCTCAGACGCTTTTTCCATAGTGTGGTTCACCTTTTAACAGAGTGTTTATGATGGGGATGCCTCCCCCTTCTGCTGGCAGTTGTGCAGACCCCTCTTCTCACATTTATGGTTGCACAGACTGCTTCCTTTCCATTGGTGATGACCTAGTATCTTAGGGTATGTCTACATTGCAGTCAGACACCTGCGGCTGGCCCATGCCAGCTGACTCAGGCTCACAGGGCTGTTCAGTTGCGGTGTAGACTTTCCAGCATGGGCTGTGGAGTCCTCCCACATTGCAGGGTCCGTGAGCCTGGGCTCCAGCCTGAGCCTGAGGGCTTGTCTATATTTACGCGCTGGTTCGGCGGCTGGCAATCAAACTTTGCGGTTCGATTTATCGCGTCTTGTCTGGACGCGATAAATCGAACCCAGAAGTGCTCCCCGTCGACTCCGGTAATCCTGCTCGCCGCGAGGAGTACGCGGAGTCGACGGGGGAGCCTGCCTGCCGCGTCTGGACCGCGGTAAGTTCAAACTAAAGTACATCGACTTCAACTACGTTATTCACGTAGCTGAAGTTGCGTACCTTAGTTCGATTTCGGGGGTTAGTGTAGACCAGGCCTGAATGTCTACACCGCAATTAAGCAGCCCCTTAGCGTGAGTCAGCTGGCACAAGCCAGCCATGAGTTTGCATGAATTGCAGTCAGACTCTTGGTGTCAACCACAGTCATGACTTTCCTGATGTTACCTTTCCATATAAGCAAAGTGTTTTTAGCTTCTTGTAATGCAATTTAAGAGCTGGAAATGAGGAGGGGAATTAGTGCCGTGAAGCCAGTCAGTGCTCCACCCACCACAGTTTGAGAGGAGCTGCCCTTGGTTGTGATAGAGCAGCACTTCTATATGTAGCCATTACAAAACAGTCAGCTAGAACCAGGCAGCTTGGGGTGAGGGGTAGAGTTGAAATGAAGAGACATGAAAAAACATGAGGTGGGGGCACAGTTTTTGCAACGGTGTCACCAGCCTTTGGTCTATATCGCCCGTTGCCCTGCCTTAACCAGTGGCTGGCATTGCATGAGAAGAACCAAACAACCCCCCAATAATTGGTGTACCCAGCCACTTGCATGTGGCACAAAAGACTTCATCCCTGACTCCTGTGTCAGCTCAGCTTGGTCCCAAGAGGTGTAATTATACGGATGGTGACCTTGGTGAGTGTCGCTGCGAACAGGAGAGACTTCAGTCTGAGACACTGTTAACAAGCACCATTGGCTCTCTCGAGCCTGCCTGAAAAGAGCTGGATCCATGACATCCTGCAGAACACGCTCTGGTAGAACTATTTGATGTGACAATACCTAAATTCCTCCATGCTGCTCTGACTTGCAGTCCAAATCTGTATGCCTCAGAACTTCCGTCAGACTAGAGCGCTTTCTAAATGTACAGTAAGCCTTTTGGTTTTCTTAATATGGCTTTGCTGCGGCTGTGGAGACCAGGCTGTCTTGCTCTTGTCTTTGCTGCTGTGGAGCGATGAGCAGCTACCCTGGCTTCTGTCCAGTAATTTGGAGGAGCCTGTAAAAGTCTTTCACTCCTTAAAAACATGACTGATTCCTCAGATTGCCACCAGCTTCCTGCTGCAGGAGGCTGGTGTCTTGGTTGCTTGTTAGTGTCCTACATAGTTGTGAACAGTTAGAAAAGTTTTGCAAATGACAGCTTGTTCAAATAAGCTTCAGACTAGGTGGTCCTGATGGTCCCTTCTAACCTTAGAGTCTGTGAATTTAAGCTGTGGGACTGGGGGCCACAAACATAAGAATGGCCATACCAAAGGTCCATCTAGCCCAGTATCCTGTCTTCTGATAGTGGCCAATGCCAGGTGTTGAGTGAATGAACAGAACAAGTAAACATCAAGTGATCTATCCCCTGTCGCCCATTCCTAGCTTCTGGCAAACAGACTAGAGACACCATCCCTGTCCCTGGCTAATAGCCATTGATGGACCTATCCTCCATGAATTTATCTAGTTCTTTTTTGAACCCTGATATATTCTTGGCCTTCACAACATCCTCTGGCAAGGAGTTCCACAGGTTGACTGTGTGTTGTGGGAAGAAATACTTCCTTTTGTTTGTTTTAAACCTGCTGCCTTTGGCGTGCTTTGTGTGCATTCTGCTTACAGCACTTTACAAACATTCATTGTTACACCATCAGTGCGTGGTAGCTAAATGATCCACTTTAGAGATGCAGAAACCACAGCCTCAATGCAGCCAAGCAAGGAAGCCCATGCTTAATTCCATGTATCCTCTTGAAGTTAGTGGGACCACTTCAATTATGCATCTGCTTAGGTGCTTTCCTGAATCGGGGCCTGGGTCCGTGTCAGAGCCAGCATTAGAACAGAGGAGTTCTGTGGATTTGCTCCCATGCTTGATGGCGCTGCCTCTTGGGCTGTTGGGTTGTCCTCCTACACATCACAATGGCTGCTCCGCGGAGGAAGGAGCTAGCTCAGCAGCAGCCAGCTGCTGGGAAGAGAGTTGGCGGCGATGGCAGCAGCCAGGGCAGCACGGCCTCCTCTCCCCTCTCCCCAGGTCATTAATTGGTTCTGGGTCCTTCCAGAAACGGAGGGAGCGGGGCCTAAGGGTTTCAGCAACCCCAAAGGCCAGGCACAGGGGGGCTGTGTGTGTGTGTGTGTGTCGGGGGAGTGGGGGTTGGAGTGAACATCCATAATTATTAGGATAAATCAGTGCCCGACTTGAAGCTAGGCAAATTCAGATTGGGAATGGCACATATGTTTTTAGCAGCAACAGGCACTGACTGTCATTGAACAATTTTCCAAGGTTGCCGGTGATTCCCCATCACTGGCAGTTTTTAAATCAAGATGGGGTATTTTTCTGAGAGAGATGCTGTTGTTCAAACAGGAAGTATTTCAGGGAAGCTCTATGGCCTGTGTTATACAGGAAGCCAGACTAGATGATCCCAGTGGTCCCATCTGACCCTGGAATCTGTGGCTATTTTCAGAGACCTTTGCAAAGAAAAGGGACACACTATTTTTAAATGAAAGATGAGATTAGCTATGATGTTTTTAATCCCCTCCCCACCCATGGGAGGTTTGTAGAGGGGAGGGGAGGGGAAGAGTGGGGGGAAGAAGGGGCTAAAGGCTGGCTCTGTTTTGTCTCCCTCCTGCAGTTCTTGAAAGGGGCCTTACTGGATAGGTGGAAGTGAATTATTTTGTATTAATTCTGATAATGTCCAAAGCTGATCAAAAGCTTCTTTTAAAAAAAAGTGATAATTTTTGCCAGTCCCTTGATCCTTGGAAAGAATTAGCGAGGTGTCCCACATGGGAGAAGTGAAACTGGGGATTAGGAGACTGTATGGAATTCATTGAGATAGAAGCACCAAGTGCCAGTGTGAGAAAACAAAGTCCAGTGATCTTGGTGCAGAAGGCTGGGTGGAAAAGTTGGTAACTCAACTAGTTTTTCATCTCTGGAGCCCTGGGTTCAGATCCCACTTAGATGAAATGAACTTGTTTGTCCCCTGCATCGTTGGGAATCCTGACTCAAGAAGAGCCCAAGGTTAGCAATACAGGGCTGCACTGCAGTTCAGAGCTGTGTTGCATCTATAGAAGTCAGGGCCGGCTCTAGGCACCAGCGCTCCAAGCATGTGCTTGGGGCGGCACTCCGGCTCCTTTTTTTTTTTTTTTTTGCGCTTGGGGTGCAAAAAGCCTGGAGCCAGTCCTGAGTGGAGGTGAGCTGCAGCGGTGGGGGGGCCCGGGGAGGGCCGCAGGAAGTAACTCTGGGGGGGAGGCAGAGGAACCGTCCCCCATTGCCGCAACTCACCTCTGCTCTGCCTGCTCCCCTGAGCATGCCGCTCCGCTTCTCCCCGCTCCCAGGCTTACCGCGGGAATCAGCTGTTTTGCATCAAGCCTGGGAGGGAGGGGGGAGAAGCGGAGCGGCAGCAGCGCGCTCAGGGGAGCAGGCGGAGCGGAGGTGAGCTGTGCAGTGGGGGGCAGTTCCTCTGGTGCCCCCCCCCCCCGGGTTACAAGCCTGAAAGGGAGGGATAGGAGGGGAAATGTGGCAGCCCAGGGGAGGAGACGGGGCCGAGGATTTGGGGAAGAGGTTGGAATGGGGTGGGGAAGGGGTGGAATTGGGGCAGGGCTGGGGGGGCGCGGGAAAATTTTTTTGCTTGGGGCGGCAAAAAACTTGGAGCCAGCCCTGATAGAAGTGTATGGAGAGTCAGCACTGGAATCACAGGGTCCTGCAGATCAAGACTGAGTTGTATAGGAAGGTAATACTCTGTCTGTGTCTAGCCAGTGCTGTTAGCCTTTTGCTTCCATTAGCCCCACATTCAAATAAATCTAATTCTGTGATTAAATCTTTATGGAGCATAACAGTTCTCCCTCTCTTTCCTATTTCTTCCAATAGCTGACCAAACACAATGGGTATCCGGACTCTTAATTAACTCTTTATAATGACGGTAAATTTCATTCTGTACATGTATTTGTCATATGCCTTGAATCAAAGAATTGTAAGGAGAGAATTGAAAAGAATTTTTTTCTCATGTGTGAATTTGCCAAGAACTGAATTAGATTATTTTTTAGTTAGTCCTAATTGTAAAGATATTAGAAAAATGTATATTAAAGAAAAATAAAAGGTTACTTTTGGCAAAAGACCCCTTTTTGAAGTGTTGTTGTAATATTTTACAGTGGAATTAAAGTGGTTCTGCATTGAATTATTAAGATAGGTGATATTAGTATAGTTTATATTTGGAGACTGAGCGTAGTATGGGTCCTGATCCTGCAATCTGATCCCCAAGGGTGGACAGCGAATCTGTGTGGAACCCCCTTGACTTCAGTGGCCCTGCTTCTAGGCCTGTGTGTGCATAAGGGTCTGTCTGTCTGCAGATCAGATTGCAGGATTGGGGATATAGTTTGGGGGCTAGCAAATAGAATACACGTCCAGTCCCCTCTAGCTGGCCAGTCTGAATGGGGCCTGGGTCTAGGGTTACCAACTTTGGTTGAACTAATTCCTGGAGGTTTCATCACATGACATTATCTTTAATTAAAGATTAATCTTTAATTCCTGGAGACTCCAGGACAATCCTGGAGGGTTGGCAAGCACAGGTGGGTCAGCAGTGACAGTCATTTCCGTCAGGAATCTGGCTAGTGAACTCAGTCCAGGCCCAATGGACAAAAGTCAGCATCGCAGTTTAGCTGCCTTGCTGGCAGGGGTGTGTGCAGAGAGGCCAAGGAATGAATGTGTTTGAGGCTGAACTTCCTTTTGTGGCTTATCAGTAGTCCCTTCAGATCAGAAATGGGGAGGTGTATAGGTGTACACTCCATTAGATCAGGGATTCAGGATTACGGTCTCCATGTCTTTTCATCCAATATTTTTCACAAACACTAGGCGGCAGATTGTTCCCCTGATCTCTTCCTCCTATTGCCAGGGTGAAACAGGCAGATCCATTTATCCAGAGAAGTCTGTGCGTGGGGAGGGGAGGGCTGAGTTGACCTATGGCACAACATTCTGCTTCAGGCTGATGCTGCAGAAGCCCCATAAGTATGATCTTCTCATGGGTGGGATCTGCAGCTTGGGGGAAGGGCCCTCAAATCCCCTATGATTTCCCCACGTAAGATCAAGCTGATTCCTACTCCTCTGAACTCTCTGAGGGAAAGTCTGAGCCTAGGTGACAGCAGGGAGTCTAGGGAGCTGTGATCCCTGCTGGAGGGAATAGGGAGGGCTGGGGCATAGAACAGAGACCCTGCCCTTCTGGGTATATGTACCAACATCTATGGGATTGGAGGGTCTTGCCAGCAATTCCATCCACTCCCTGACAGAATAAGTCAGAAGGATCTCCATGGATTGTTTCACAGACAGCCTGTGGAAAAGGGGCTGTGTGATCAGAAAGCCCTGGAGGGCTTGCTGACACAATATGTCCTGTAGGACATACCTCTCAGGAGATTCAGAACGCTTGCCCTGTCCTCTCTCCCTACCACTCCGTCTTTGTGCAAGATGGGAGGCCAGATTTCCAAGTGCTCAGCACCTGCAATTGGGACCTGATTGTCACATTGCTTAGGATGGTAGCATCATTAACAGGAGCCTCTGGGTGCATAGCCCTCTTGAAATCTGGCCCCTAGTTTAGCTGTGACACCACATATTAAAGATGTGGCACCCAGGCCTGCTGCAAGAAATGGAGCTTTATTTCCTGGCCTCAGTCTGTCACCTGACCTGACTCAGGGTTACAAAGGTAAATAATCTTCTCTCCAATTACTCCAATGCCACCTTCTCATCAAGTATCGTCACCTCCTTCACACAAAGCAATGGAAAAGGAGCATGCTTTAGGGAAGGGCACTCTCTTGCAGCACTGAAATAAAAATCTATAGCTGCTACCAGGGAGCTCTGCCAGGCAGGGTGAACGTTTTCTTCTGATCTTCCAAAATGCCCAGAGTTTTGATACGTGTAATTAGGAAAAAATCGAGCTGGAAGTAAACTGAGCATGGACTAGAAAACTTCTGTGATTTTTTTCCTTTCAAGCCCACAATCAGATTTCAGCAAAACTTTGAATAATGGATAAAGCTTTGAATAATGGATGCTCTGTAGTCAAGGTCCCTTGACTTTTCTTTTTGCCTAACAGGAAGCCTTTTAATTTCAGTAAACATGGTAGAGTAGGTACAAAATGCTTTGTGTTTTGCAGTGCCGATGAACTGAAGTGTGTTTTCATTAAAAATTCAGCAATAGGAGTGCAAATCCCAGCTCTGAGCTGTGTGTTGTTCTGAAGGTTGGCTGTAGTTGGAACTGTAGACAGGGGCCAAATCCCCGGCTGGTGTAACTCTGTGTTGAAATCAAGGCAGCACTGCCCCACATTATGTTGCGTCTTTCCCCGTCTCTCCTCTGGGCAGTTCACAATTCTCTTTTTAGCACTATGGTCAGGGCCGGCTCCAGGCACCAGCCTGGCAAGCAGGTGCTTGGGGCGGCCGCTCCGGAGAGGGGCGGCAGGTCCAGCTATTTGGCGGCAATTTGGCGGACGGTCCCTCACTCCTGCTCGGAGCGAAGGAGCTCCCACCAAATTGCCGCCGCAGATCGCAATCACAGCTTTTTTTTTTTTTTTTTTTTTTTTGGCTGCTTGGGGCGGCCAAAACCCTGGAGTCGGCCCTGACTATGGTCTTTATGATTGTAGCTGATGGGATTGTCACCTGCCTTAATTTGATCAGATTAAAGCCTTCTGTACTGAGATCTGGGGCCAGATCCTCACCTGGTGTAATGTGGAGTAGCTCCATTGAAGTCAGTGTCCACTGGCTGAGGATCTGGATCCATATGGTTATGCTGTGATGATTGCAAAGCCAAGACACTACTGAATTCATGATGTATTGAGTTTGTACAGCAGGGCACATTTTTAAATATGCCAACAACTATAATGTATCATTGAGAGTCACCTTAGAGAGGCTAGTGCATAATAACTTGCCCTGATGTTTACATTGCCACTGGATGTTCTGTCGTGATGTGATGATTTTGTAACGCAAAGAGGAATTCTAGCAACTTGCAAGTTAGCCTTCCAGGACACAGGTGGATAATAAGCGTGAGTGGCAAACCCCGATCTCTCATCTGCTTTTATCTCAACTCTCTGCTTCCTCTCCTTTGTTCTGGCCTTTCTCCAATTTACTTCTGCTATGATGAATTTTTAAACCAGCTGTAGAAATAAATTATCATGCCCCTGAAGATTTCAGACACTCTTATTGACTTGAACGTTATTTGTGGATTTGTTTATGCCTTTGGTGTTCAATTTCCTCAGCTCCTTGCTCAGAGCTCTAAGGGTTTGTCTACACTGCAGTTAGACACTTGCGGCTGGCCTGTGCCTGTTGACTTGGGCTCGTGGGCCTCGGGCTAAGGGGCTGTTTAAGTACGATGTAGATGTTTGGGCTTGGGCTACAGCCTGAGGTCTTGGACCCTCCCATCTTGCAAGGTCCTAGAGCCTGGGCTCCAGCCCGAGCCTGAACATCTATGCAGCGATTTTTTCAGTATCAGAGCCCTGACTGATGCAAGCCCGAGTCAGCTGACCTAGGCCAACCACAGGTTTTTTTATCCCTGTGTAGACATAGCCTAAGTTAGCCAGAATGGGACAGAATACTGCTCCAGCACTTCTCTGAGGGCCCCTCTTCTAGCTTTTGTGTTTGCAAAGTAAACACTCTGAATAAGAAACTACAGTAGAACCTCAGAGTTACAAACCCATCGGGAATGGAGGTTGTTCATAATTCTGAAATGTTCGTAACTCTGAACAAAACATTATGGTTGTTCTTTCAAAAGTTTACAACTGAACATTGATTTAATACAGCTTTGAAACCTTACTATGCAGAAGAAAAAATGCTGCTTTTCCTTTATTTTTTTAGTAGTTTACATTTAACACAGTACTTGCTGTACTTGTCAGTAATAGCACTGTATTGGTTTTGGGGGGGGGGGGGGAATCTCTCTGATTCCAAATTAAGCGTGTGGTTGACCAGTCAGTTTGTAACTCTGAGGTTCTACTGTATGTGTAAACAGATGCAGTGCTCTCTTTCTGACTCTGCAGCCAGACAGCCTCAAACAACAGCTCCAAGGAACTGTGTTCCAGAATTGTGCTATAGCAAATAGTAAAGTCTAGGGCCTGGTCTACACTAGGAAATTAGGTTGATATAACTACATCGCTCAGGGATGTTAAAAATCTACACCCTGAGCGACATAGATAAACCTACCTAAACCCCACTGTAGATAGGGCTAAGTCAACGAGAGAATTCTCCCATTGACCGAGCTATTGGCTGTTGGGGAGGTGGATTATCTATGCTGATGGGAGAACCCCTCCTGCTGGCATAGCCAGCATCTTCACTGAAACACTATAGTGGCGCAGGGTAAGTGTAGACAAGCCCTAAGACTGTAGCTTGATTTGTGAACGTGTTCAGACATGGTTTGGTCCCATCTATAACAAGCTGCAACATCAAACTGTGTTTGAGCTGTGTCATGGGACAACATATCGTAACAGCTCCTGACACAGTAGATTTTACATTGCAGCTGGGACCTCTGTCTGGTTTCTGTCAGATTCTTGCAAGGCCTTGTTCATCAAAATAATCCTCACCCATCTGATCAGCCACCTGGATTTCAATGAGATAGCTTAGATGCTGGGGCTGCCTACAAAAGCAAGGTTTACTTGTGTGAGTAAAAGATTGGATGACTGGGCCCTAAAGCTCTGTGGGACAGGGAACATGGCTTACCATATGGAGCAGGGAAGGTGGCAGAGTGTGAGTAGCCACCAGTTGGGTTGGGGAAGGAAAAAATGGAGGCGGGGGGAGAAGAAGAATGGCTGGTGGACCACAAGCAGAGTGCCAACATTTTCCTCCCACCCACAGGCTCATTCTGATGCTCCTTTCCAACCACCTGGAAGTTTTAAGTTTATTTTAATAAAAAAGACCTCAGAGGAGGAGTTGCTCAACCCTCTGCCAATACCGATTCCTTATCGTATTTACCCTTTTAACAGTGGCAAGCAGTGATTCCATATCACAGCTGGATAGCTGTGTACAGCTTGCCTCATTCTTGGTGGAGAGTAACATCGTTACCTAGTCACGTAAAAGAAGTCTTTTTGTTAATTTTTGAAATGCAAATATATTCCCCTCAGAACGAAAATGAAAGCTGCAACAAAAGTAGACGCCAATGCCAGAGAGTTGTTGGCTCTGATTCATCTTTTCTAAAGGAAAACACATCTCTGCAACAGGGTGGACTGAGTGGAATCCACGGAATTCTACAGTGTGACCCATGGCTGCCTTCTTCTGCAGGTTGGATGGGAGGTCCCAGCTCCATTTTGATCTGCCTATTTGACTCAAGATGGTGCACTGCATGCTAGGACCTACCATCTGCAGCCCATTCCTCTGTGCAAGCAGTTTTCTGCTCCCCTGCTTATAAGGTACTCCCACGCAAGGGAGAAGCTCACAGAGGAGTGGGCTCCAGCATGCAGTGCTGCATCTTGATTCAAAGACTACTCACCCTCCGCTATCTTCCCTGCTCTATATGGCTGCATTTTGCTCAAATTAGGTCCAGCTCATATGGAAGCAATGCATTTTTCATATGTATTTCTTAATATTAGAAATCTATGGGATACAGCTGAGATCTGAACCAGGTCTAGGCAGTGTTGACCACTCTCATGGTTTTATTGTGAGTTCTGTGATATTTGGTGTTTTCCTTAAATCCTCAGCTCCTGGAGTTGTAATTACATGAGAATTGCAGCTTTCAGTTAAATAAAAGTAAGATTGTAGGCCTCATGATTGTAAAGAAAAGCTTTAAGACATGACCTGAGTGTACCTCAAAGGTTCAGAAAAAGAAGGAAAATAAAAAGAACCCAGAATTTATTATATTTTAAAATCTCACGAGTTTTAAGCCAACCTCCTGATTTTCAGACCTCTGAGGTTAGCAGTAATGCACATATATAGTATGTATAATTTTCAAAGTACGGGCCTGACCCTGCAGACTTTCAGTGGATCACTCACAGGGCTGAGATTTAGCAGTGTTAGTGGTGCCAGAGGCCCTGATCAGGATTACAGCCTACTGGGCTGAGCCCTGCATTACCATATAGTAAGAGGCAGCTCCTGCCCTAAAGAGTTGATGATCTAACTTGCGAGTATTAATTATATCTAAACCTAATGTGACAACTATGGCATTTCTGTTGTAATGTTGTCAGTATATGAAGATATCTGTATAACCAAATATATAACTAAACTATGTTAATAACACGTGTATATGAATCATATACCTTTGCCATGGATTTTCAATATTATACAAAGGAGCCAGTTTTATAGCATTGAAAATATATATCATTTTTATTTTTAGTGCATTTAAACATGTACTAAATTATGTTTTTCCAGTCTGGGCAGCAAGTGGCCAATGCTGTCATTGCAGGTGTTCCCCTGGATGGGGCCAGTTTGCCCCTGGAATATTTCTGCAGTTGGCATGTGTTACTTTACATTATTAACTGTACAACATTGTACGGCCCAGGTGGCTACAGAAGCCCAGGTATACAACAGAGTCCAGTCATTGGGATTAGCCCTTCAGCCTGTCCCCATTTTATCTGCCACTGAGTAAATCTGCAACACTCATAGTCTCTCTGTTCAGGTCAGAGATAACATCACTTTTATGGCTGGAGAGACAAAGGAGGAACATTATAGGTGTTACACACAAACTCCAGTGGCGTGTGGGACATGAGCACTGAACGACCTTCTTCCCCCACAATGACCTTCTCAATATGGCAGAATTCAGCTGCTGGAGAGGCCCTTGTAGCGTCTCTCTTTGCTTTGGTGCTCAGAGCTAACCGTTCCGACTACCAGCAATGGCTTCAGTACGAAGATTCCGGCCAGCTGACGTGGCAGAGCTTGTGTGTGTGGGAGCATCCAGAGTCTTTCAGGATGGGATGCAGCAGCCCAGCCTTTGCTTTAGGGGTAGGCGGTGTAAGTAACTACTTTTCAGTATTCACGGTAGAGAATAACGAGATTTATTGAAGGGGGAATAAAGCGGGGCGGGGGAGAGACACTTCCCGGGGTGTAAGGCTTGATTTGTAATAGGACCCAATAGAGATTAATTGCCTTTCTGCTACAGCCAAACTGAGAACTTTATAATTTGAATAAAAACATGCTTTGATTTTAACAAATGCCAGCTGTTTGCAAACCCGCTTCTTTATTTGGAGGAGCATGGGCTGGATGTAGAATGCCTTTTGCTTAATTTGCTGTAGGCTAAGAGTGACCCTTTCTTGCAGTTTATTGAACTTTCCTTAAAATCACCAGAGATCCATTCCAGACAGCCTTGTTAATTATATTATTAAATGTCACTGTGCATAATTCAGGGGCGAGGGTGGCAAAGTCAAGTGGTTTGGGGGATTGAGAACAGTGAATGTGGGGCAGGGAGACTTGGAAATTTAGACACACAAACTATCTGATTAGTAATGGGAAAATGCCTGCCAAGAAATGTTTTCAGGGGTAGTACTGGAGTATTGTTGGTTTTACATTTCATCCTGTATAAAATCCACAGTAATAACTAGGAATTGATATAGAGCAGTGGTTCTCAAACTTTAACAACCTGTGAACCCCTTTCACTAAAATGTCAAGTCTCGCGAACCCCCTCCTAAAAATGAATATTTCCAGGGATTTTCTCCTTTACCTGAGTATAAATTATAAGAGCAGTGATCTTGGAAATATAAAATTTGTTTTTATGACATGCGTATTACACACTCTTTATTATTAATTATTTTTTATCATTACAGCATTTTTATTACATTATGAAAATGGCAACACTCTTCCAAGATCTCACTTTCATAGTTTGTATCACTTTGAATAAGTCTGTTATAAGTCAAGGCTCCTGTGTTTTATCAAGGAGTATCAGATGTGAAACAGCATGAAGGTATTTAAGAAGCCAACTCAAAGAGTTCCTCTTACACAAGCATTCAGGTCTGGAGCAGTCCAGGCAAACAATGCACATTACAACAAAGCTTAAACTTGTTCTTCATAATAATTTAAAAAACAAAACTAGCTGCCTGTTTAATTTTAAAACCAGCAAAAAATATCCACCATCCTTTCCATTTCTTATAAGGAGTCTTAAAGTTTAAATCTCCTCAGTGTGATAGATATGCTTGCTTTGATCTGTTTAGCTCTTGGAAGTCCAGGGGCTCCTGGACTGCTGGCCCCAGGCTGCCTGGGGTCCCTAAGGACAACTCTGTCCGCCATTAGGGAATTTTTTCCTGAGAACCCCCTATAACATTTCACGAACCCCTAGGGGTTCCTGAACCCCAGTTTGGGAACCACTGATATAGAGGCTGCCTCCTCTCTTTGGGCTTAAACCTGTGAAGATCTGAGCCCTCACAACATTGACATCAACTGGAGTTAAAGGCTTCTGGCATCAATGAGGAGACACTGGATTCTAATACAGTCCTGATTTGCCTAGGTCAGCCTGTGTCTTGCAAGATGTTAAAAGGACACAATGCAGGAATTACTGGGTGAGGTTCTACAGCCTATGCTATGCAAGAGATCAGACCAGATAATCAGAATGATCCCTTCTGGCCTTAAAATCTATGCATCTAATATTATTACAACCAAAAGTTTTAAAAATCAATTTTCATATGTTGTGCTGTTTGTTTATTTTTTGTATTTCTCAGTTCAGACGATGAGGGTAGATCAGGGGTTCTCAAACTTCATTGTACGATGACCCCCTTCTGACAAAAAAAATTACTACATGATCCCAGAAGTGGGGACCAAGTCTGAGCTTGCCTGAGCTCTACTGCCCTGGGTATGTGTGTGTGGGGACAAAACCTGAGCCTTGCTGCCCCCGGTGGGGGGGGGCCTGGCCAAAACCTGAGTCCCGCTGTCCCAGATGGGGGAGTGGGGGCAAAGCCAAAGCCCCGTCACACTGGGCAGGGGTGGGGGGGATGCCAAAGTCCAGGCCCCGCCACACCAGGTGGGGGGAGCCGAAGCCCAAGGCCTTCAGCCCCAGGCAGGGGGCCTGTACCTGAGCCCCACTGTCCAAGGATTAAGCCCTCAGGCTGCGGCTTTGGCCTGGGTGTTGGGGCTCAGGCTTTGGCTTCAGCGAGTCTAACGCCAGCCCTGGCAACCCCATTAAAATGGGGTTGTGACCCACTTTGGGATCTCAACCCACAGTTTGAGAACCGCTGAACTGGATTATTTGGATTGACTGCACTGAAAGGCAATGTATGTGCTACATTTTTAAGGGTCTAGAACTGAGAAGTCTTTTCACCTCTCACTACTCTGATTCTATTTTTTTATTCTATTTTCCTGTCATTTAAAGGGATACTATGAAATTAAAGTAAGTTTTAACAAAAATGAGCTAAAAGTAGTTGCAGGCAGTACATCTACCTCCAATTTCCCCTGTCAGTTTATGGGGTGTTACAATCACAAAATCCCAATTTTTTTTCAACTTTTTCTGTGAAGGACTCACACAAACAAGGGAAACTGGCTGACTACCTGGGGTGCAGTAACGCTGACTATAAGCCAAGTGCTGTGAAATGCACAAAGCAAACAAACTGAAGAAACAGGGGAAAATATTTCCCATCTAATCTTATTAGCCCAACAACCATAGGTAAAATTTGTCAGAGAAATGTGATTTCTAAGATCTTGTTCCTTTAGCTTTGTTTAGAAAGTATTAAGTTACTCAATATATAATGTGTTAACCGTCAGAAATGTAGTTAAAAGGTCTCCTACAGATACTTAATATTTTTTTCTTTTTTTGAGCATCCTTTATTATCTTTCTACTATCCTTTTGTATCTTCCATCTCTGTCTCTTCTCTCATTCTTCTGTTCCCAGCCTCCAGCTCTTCTGTTGTGCTTCCTGGCTTTCTGAACTGATGTTTTTTGTAGCTTTCCAGTTTAGGCTGCTCTTGCTTGAAACTTTATGTTGCTGGCCTGGTAGTGTTTCCCCACATCTTCTTTCCTTGCACAGCCTGAGTAGTATAGCATCTCTGGTCATCTCAGATATAAATAGCATTCATAACTGCTGCTTTATGTAGTTTAAACTGTGGCTTTTTCCTCACAGCACACCCTGGCTTAGCTATTTCAGTGGATGACTGCAGTCTTGGAAATTATGCCCCTTTACAAAGATTCTGCTCATCCGGAAGTGGCTGAGAATTTTAAGATCCCTAATATAAATGATGCCCTGGTGGGAGTCAGGCTTTAAAAAAATGTACCAGTTGCCTACTAGAGAGAGGCCTAAACTTACCAGCCAGAAACCAAGAGAAAAAACAGGGTGATAGTAAACAGAAAAGTTATCTACAGGAGTAACAGCATCAGTGCCTCTGCTATTGCTTACAACTTTCTGATGGGCAAGAGAAATGTGAAACTGATACGATTGTCTGTTTCAGGACTGCACAAAGTTTGAACAGTAGCGGTAAAACTGACAAGGGACATGTTAATTTTACTCTGGCAGAACAGCAACAGAAGTAGCGGAACAGTCTGTCTGCCTACTAGTTCTAGCAGCTGATGGCAGGTCAGAATTTACTGGCTCTGGAGAGCCCTGTGGACTGAGGTTTGAGACCCCATGGTCCCTGACAGTTGTACACCACAGGGAAGGAAGCTTTCCTGAGATTTTCAGTAAAAAATCTGCTCTGTCCTTTGACCTCCAGATCATTCAGTAGTTAGAGATGGTGGAACAATCAAACATGTTTGGGGTGGGGGTTACATTTGCTAGAACTATATTCATCCACAGTTAGTAGTAAATTAACTAAGAAGCTTAATTAGCAAGTTTCATTTATTTCTTGGGTGGCCTGTTAGCTGCATGATGAAATCAAATACTATGGTGATGAGTATGGTATAAGACCATAAATAGAATAGAGTAGATCCACTATTTATTATTAATAATAAAAATAATAAAAAATATATGTGCATTTTTTTGACTCACTATGTTGCATGGTGGACCCCTGACCAATGAGAAGAGAGGAACAAATGAAAAGAAAAAGAAAAGTTGTTCCACTGGTATTATAAGGGAGGGAGGTAACTGGTTAACAAGTTACCATGGGAAGTTTGTCTCCATCTTTCCTTTGGCTGTTATGGTTTTAAATTCCACTTGCCCCAGGCTGCCTAAATCTCAGCGTCTACAAAAGCCTGAATAAACGCAAGAGCAAATCCCTGACAAGCGCAGAGAAAACAGTCACAGAAGGGTTTGTCCCGAGGCAGGTGAGCAGCCTGCACTTTGCTCTGCTTCGTCAGCTGGGGGGGACGTCTCTGTAGCAGCAAAGAGCTGGGAGTGCTGATCCAGGTTGAGGGTCAGGCAGGCATCAGCCGATGTGGCAGGTGGACTTTGACAGCCGCCTTTGGGGACGGAGAGAGCGCAGGCCAGGTCTGCAAAGCTGTCGGTGGTGGGCACGTTCGAACAGGTGTGTGTATGCAGATGGGCATTTTGCTGCTCGCTGGGCTTTCTCCAGGTGCTTGTCATCCTGTGGCATCTGGGAAATCAATCGCCATTTCAACCCCTTGCTCCTAGTTCTGGGCTATGGGATGACATGAACTCAGAATAGACTGACACACACACAAGTGTGTGCTCTAGAAAGCTGTTCAGTCCAGCATTTTATACTTCATGTGGTGTGGAGGGTGTGTGTGTGTGTGTCTCAAGTCAAGATCACACTGGTGCAAATTGAGTGTTGACCCTTAGAATAGCACAGAACAGTTTTGGCAAAGGTGTGGGGGAGGGGAAGAGATTGTAGCTTTTTGTGTGGGAAGGGGGAGAGGGTTTATTAGAATTAATTGGTGTCAGCCCCTGGTACCACATGCCCCTGAGTGGCTGCACAAAGGAATAAAGAGCTGAGCATGTCTTAGCCTTTATAATGGGTTAGATAAAAACCCCTCCTCTGAGCACCCCTGAAATCCAGATTTGGATCCAGGTTTTATGGCCAGGGACCATTTCTTTCGCATTAGCTATAATAGAGCTGTGGGTGTCTCCAAGTGCTCCATTCTCTAGGAATGTTCTTACTATTACCTGACTCTCTGGATGTGGGGACTGATAACATTGCAAAGCGAGTGCTGTTGGTGAGTTCATTGCCCACTCTATGGCATCCGTGCAGTTTGGTTGATTAGGACTTTTGCTGTTCCACCAGGCATTAAAGGGGGCAAGTGGCCAAGGGCAGACTAAAATGGTGGTGCCTTCAAATTGCTCCCAGGGCCAGTGGTGCTGCTGGCAAACAAACTCCTGCAGTGGGATTCTATTTTAGGCCAGCTTGTAGGTCCTGGATCGTGCCTTAGAATGATAGAATATCAGGGTTGGATGGGACCTCCGGAGGTCAACTAGTTCAACCCCCTGCTCAAAGCAGGCCCAATCCCCAGACAGATTTTTGCCCCAGATCCCTAAATGGCCCCCTCAAGGATTGAGCTCACAACCCTGGGTTTAGTAGGCCAATGCTCAAACCACTGAGCTATCCGTCCCTTCATCTTCCCTGAGGTCAGGTAGCTGGTCAGGACTATACAGTGTCTGAGGGGAAGGCTCTCTGAAGACCCCTCTGCAATATCTTCCCACCCCTGAAACGTACTTGCTATTTTGGGGTTGTGGGAAACATATTGCCCAAGTTACTTGCACTTGCAAGGCTGGCTTGTCTACCTCTCCTCCCAGCACAAGTTTCACCCATCAAGACTTGAAAAATGTGTCAGACACCTACTAGCAATAGGACTAATTCTTGTAGCTGAAAGTGTTCCTATCAGCAAGAGGGATGGGGTTCTACCAGCCAGGCTGAGGGACAGTGCCCTGGTGAGAAGCCCAGCCTTCCTGCCAGCTGCTGAGGATGCTGGGGTTTCTCCCAGATCCTGTCACCAGGTCCTTCCTTGAGCTCCCTCTTTTGTATCATCTATGGCTAACAGATGTCTAATACATTTGAAACCACACTCCTCCAGCTGCTGAAAGGCAGAGGGAGATTCCTGTCTCTTTACCCTGAAAAGTTTTGGCTGCTATGAGGCAGGGGTTCAGCTACTCTACATTTTCCACTTGTATTTATTTTTTTCTCATTCTACAAGACTAACTGCGGTGCCTGCTTTTGCTGCTCTTCATAGTTTTCTGAGCCATCTTGAGGAGCAGCACTGTGTTTTGACAGTTTCACTGCAGCCCACTGGGTTGTGAGTGACTGATCAATCTTGTTAATTTCTGCTTAGGGAAAGCTATGAGCAGCAAGAGAGTCCCTCTGGCTGGCTGCAGACTCAGGAAGACAGCTCTGCATTAGCTCATATTTGGAAGGTTCTCTTTGCAACTGGAAAGGCGAGAAACATTGTTTTTTTTTTAAATGGAAAATTAAATTCTGCAAAAATTGTTGTTTTAGGCAATCTCACTTGCCAGGAAAAGCTTCCAAGTTGTCACTGGCGAGCAGACAAGTAGATTTTCCATGCCCCTGGACATTGGCATCTTGAAGGGAGTCAAAGGGACATGAACTAACAACAAAGCTGATCGGTATTATGGCATTGGAAACATGGCAATGCACTTTGCAGGCTGACTTTGAGGTAGTTTAGATTTCATGCCCTGGGATTTATCCCTTTGTTTACAGGAAGCTACAAAACTACGAAAAACTAAATCAAGGAGGAGGAGCTTCACAGCAAGACCCAGATGGACCCTTGGGTGCCCCCGGGGCAGCCCCAACCAAGAGGGAGGCATGTAGCCCGGATGGAGGGCCAGGACAGGGGGCCATGGGGAGAAGGCTACCACAGACCTCGACCCCAGTCTAGGCATAATGGTGAGAGGTATTACCACCACCAACAGGACCTCAGAACAGGGCCTCAACTGTGGCCAGACCCATGGATGGAGTACCACCACCCCAGCTATCCTGGCAGGCCAGAGGACCAGATCAGACCAGACTCCAGAGCAGAGTATTATGAAAGCAGTTATCTCACTAGACCATATTCAAGGTAAGATTTGAATAAAATTAAGTAACCATATGGATCAAACTGTCCTTTGTGGGTGCTTATCCCTCCACATTCTTCTAAATAGCCAGTTATTAAAACAGGAGCTGCAGTGGCTGCTTTATTTAGGGCTGTGTAACAGTTCCCATTCTAATCCCCTCTTTATGGTCATGCATAACTTTCTAAAACTTTCACTTTTGGGGCTGAAATTTTCCAGGCTTGACCTCTATCCATCAGTGAATTTCGTTTGAAAATTAGAACAAATATAATTCAGCTCTTTTGAGTGCTAGGAAAGTGATAAAAATATAAAGAACAATGTAACACAAATTATTGCAGCTGTGTTAACTCTGCTGCAGAAACAGTCAGGGCAGGAAGGATAAAATGTGGGATGGACACATCCTTTATTGAGAAGAAGTGGCTTTGAATGTCCTGGCAGATACAGATTTTGATTTGACCGAGATATGGACCTTTGAAAATTGCATGTTGTACCTGCGAAGTCCACTTTGCAGTGGGTTTTTCATGAAGCTTGTGAAATGCTCTGCTAAGGGGTGTGAGTGAACTGTAAGGGGTTGAGGAAGAGCTCTGGGCACTTTTAGAATTCAGCAGACAGGACCGGCTCTGGCTTTTTGCCGCCCCAGGCAAAAAAGCCTCCCGCTGCCCCTGCCCCCTGCGGGGAGCGCGGCATGGGAGGGCGCCGAGCTGGGCCGCGGGCCCGCTCTCCCCGACCGGCCGGAGCGCCGGGGGGAGGGCGGCGAGCCCGGCTGGGGCTCCGCTCTCCCCAGCAGCCAGAGCGCTGGGAGGAGGGCGGAGAGCCTGGCCAGGGCTCCGCTCTTCCCAGCGGCCAGAGCACCGGCGGGAGGGCGGCGAGCCCGGCCGGGGCTCCGCTCTTCCCAGCGGCCAGAGCACCGGCGGGAGGGCGGCAAGCCCCGCCGGGGAGAGCGGAGCCCCGGCCGGGC
>NC_048305.1:50878112-51021362 GCF_013100865.1 Trachemys scripta elegans | reverse complement strand
GAGAGCCCGGCCGGGGCTCCGCTCTCCCCGGCGGCCAGAGAGCCCGGCCGGGGCTCCGCTCTCCCCGGCGGCCAGAGAGCCCGGCCGGGGCTCCGCTCTCCCCGGCGGCCAGAGAGCCCGGCCGGGGCTCCGCTCTCCCCGGCGGCCAGAGAGCCCGGCCGGGGCTCCGCTCTCCCCGGCGGCCAGAGAGCCCGGCCGGGGCTCCGCTCTCCCCGGCGGCCAGAGCGCTGGGGGAGGGCGGCGAGCCCTCCGCGGCTCCGTTCATCCCAGCGGCCAGAGCGCCGCGGGGAGGGCGGCGAGCCCAGTTGTGGCCCACTCTCGGGCCGAAGCGCCGCGCCGCGCTGCCCCCCTCCAGGTGCCGCCCCAAGCACATGCTTGGTGGGCTGGTGCCTGGAGCCGGCCCTGTCAGCAGAGAAGGGGGCCCTACTGGGAAGCCCCTTAGGAGCATGGCAGCTTCAAATTTTTGCAGGAAAGAGGTTCTTTTCTCCAAATCTCCTAAACTGCTCATGAGGGTGGGTCCCTCCAGCAGAGCTCCTAGGGATATTCCAGAGGTGTCCAGCCAAACGATTCCAGAATTCCACCAAAGCTGGCAGGACTCCAGTGGCCTGGAGGGCGACACTCCTCTGTTAAGAACAGGAGGTGAAGGGAATCTGACCCCCAAACCTCCTGCTCTTGCTCCGTGCTTCAGAACGCTCACCCTAACCTCTGACATTGACAATAGCCCTGACTGTGATCCTGCAGCTGATTATAGGGCTGATGAGACCCTGGCATTTATTTCATTGACCTCGTTTCACAGCCGAGTCCCAAAGATCTCAGACTGGGATGGAATCCTAACCCGGCATTTCATTCCACACCTGATTCCTTGGCCTTTCACCTTGGAACTGATCCTGGATGGAATCTGGTGTCCTGACCCTGGATCTAGTTCTGATGCAGGACTTGTCTCCTGATCCTCTGTTTGGATCTGGATCTGAGGGCATGGGAGCTGCCCAGTGCCAATATAGTTCTGATGGGGATTCCTTTTTTTTGCTCTCCTTTTGGGTCTCCACCCTCTCTGTTTTGTATATTTGGGATTCATTTCAGGCAAGGCTATGAGGACCCCTACTGGAGCTACCCATCGCCAAGCTCTGGGGAAGACTACGCTTTCAGAGGTTATCACAGACCCTCCCAAGTACTGCAGCATGAGAGAGGTACTGTACGTTCCTCTAGGAAATGAAAACTACTTTGCTTGCTGTTTCTTGCTAGCCTGGCCAGTCTATTAGTCTGTTGTGTTGGCAATTCCTGACCATTCTTTTAGCATTAGCCCTGTATGATGCGTCCCTTCTCTGACATACATATGTCTCTATGTCATGGTGCCCAACCCTCTTAGAGGAGGAGAGCTGGTTGTTGCCTCCTCCAGAACCAGCTACTCACCTTTTCTTGATTGGATGGGCTTTCCAAAGAGCATCTCAAGGTGTTCTCCTCCTCCAGAGGAGCTGAATTCATTGCCTCCATTCTCAGCCCTTGAATCCTGGTCTCATGATGTGAGCACTGACTTGGGTTTGCATCTCTGAGAGACAGCTACAGCAGTGACATACAGGAGCATTTGAGTGCCATGTAGCCGGTGAAGCACCAAGTTGTTACTAGTCCCAGACAGTGTAGGATAATGCTGATTTCGCTGCATGATCAGAGCTAGCAGCCTAATGACATTTCTGGGCTAAAGGAAATGTGAAGGAAGGGATGTCTGTTACTGTGCATGTAATTTATAAGTGTGTATTGTACGTACACACACACGCACACAAATATATATATCATTGTACTAACTAGGCAGAATAATTTGGAAGCAATGGAGTGCAAATGACAAATCCTGACTCAATGTTGTCCCTTTTAAAACTTCGTTAATACTAATTGCACTGAAGAAAAATACTAGATCTTTATGGTGGTTTTCTCTGAGTGTGCAGATCCAAGGCACGAAGATCTTTATGGCAGGCACATGAATTACTGGGATCAGAACTACTACAGAGACTCCCGTCATGACCAGGATACCAGCCCATTTGGGCAGAACGATGTGGCACAATACCGGTAAGGGTGATTAGAATGGGAAGGGAAGAACCTAATGTCTGTGCATGAGCTTTGCAGGCAGGTTTCCAACTTCCCCCTTCAAAACCTAAGCAATAACACGTGATAGATGGGGGTGCGTGGTTATGCTGTTATCCCAGATGCACTGGGATGGAATGTCTCTAGTAGCTACGTGCCAGTGGGACCCCATGCTGCACACCCTGTTGTGGTTTGCCTAGTGAGTTGTGACCCAAGCAAGTACAGTCGCAGTTATGCAGCCGGCGGCTCCATTGGCCCAAGCTGTTTTGTGTTACTGTGCATACACGGTGCCCGCTGGCTCTCCTGCAGCTTCCCATGGTGTCACCATTAGATCACTCTTGAAATAGCCTCTTGGGTCAGTTTCAAGGACGTCCTCTACTGTGTTTCAAACCTGGTGCAGCCGGGGTTCCCACAGCATCGCTCTGTCAGTGTGCATGGCCCGGCCCTGCTCAGTCACGTGTTCTGCGGAGCTGATTAGAGCTTTGGGCAGTACTAGCCATATCCCCACCCTGAGCTTCCTAAGACACAGGCAGTGAGATTATGATGTGTGCATGTGGCAGGGGAGAAAGGGTTCCCTGTGCCTTATCTATGCTTAGCGTCGGGCTAGCCATCCTAGCGCTTCTAGGGCCTGATCCGGTCCCCACTGAAAGACTCCCATTGACCTTAAAGGGCTTTGGATCAGGCCTCTAGATTAAAAATTGTTACTGGGCAGAGACTGTGTCTGTCCAGCACCAGATACACTGACCCCACACAGGAAACAATGATGACAGTGAATTGCATTTCAGTGGCTTGGCCTGTGTGATTGCAGCCAGAGGAGGGCTGATGCTGAGGGCCAGATTTTAAAAAGCTCTTAAGGCACCTAATGGTGCAGACAATCCCACTAGGTGCCGATCTGGCTCGTTAGGGGCCTAAATACCTTTAAAATCTGGCCCTTAGTACTCAGTACACAGCTCTTCATCGTGGCAGGATGCAGCCAGAATCCGTGCCATTGGACTGCAAAACTACAGCTCTGTCCCTTTCTGCAGGAGACTGTCTGTTCTAGCAAGCCGGTTCTGTGTATTCTCATTTCCCTTGACTAAAGAGAGGGAGTCTTCACCCCCATCTGGCAGCAGCACACGTGCCACTGGCTTTTCACCTAGGAAAGTCATCAGTACTGGAACTTGATGAGCACATCTGCAGTGGGTTCTGTGGACGGCTCATGGCACATCTGCCCTCATGTTGGCTTGGCATTCTGTTCCCTCCCACAGCTCAAAGAGCTACAGCTCCTATGAGGAGAAGTACATCTCTACTCCCAGGCAGGAACAGATTGGGGTGGAAGCCCGGGGGAACTGCGTGGAGGATGCCAGCTTCCAGCCATATGAGGTAACCACAGAGAAACAAATGAGTTGGAGATCTGAGGTTCTTCTGGAGATTTTGGAGAGTGTCTGTCAGCCCGTCTGTTTGGGAGTGTTGCGTAGTTGTTAGAACAGGGACCAGGCAGTCAGGAGGTCTGAGTTCTATCCCTGGATCTACCACCAACTCTCTGTGTGACCTTGAGAAAATGTCTTCACCTCCCATTGCCTCAATTTCCCAGTTTGCAAAATGGGGGTAGTGTTACTTCCCCACCTTCCAGCGTTGATCCATTACTGTTTGCAGAGTGCTTTGAGAGCCTCACCTGGAAACAAGATGGAAGGGCTATTAGTATCATTATCACAAAGTCTCCTTCTGTAGGGCTGTCAGTTGCACACCCCATGGCATCTGGAGGCAGGGCCCACCCTTGCTGCACCTAGAACTGGCCCAAAGGCTGGTCTTGGTGGATTTCTCCACCCTCTGTTATTCTAGGACCTCTATTTTCGTCCATTCCCTCCCCACACCAGGGGACTGTCCAGCAGCACGGTTACTTGCTTCCAGAAGAGGTGGTGACAGCTGCCTATGACAGGCACTGCTTATTTCCACTAGTGACAGGAGACTCTGTCTGAGTGACTGCATTTTGCAAATGATCAAATGACAAAACATATCTAGAAAATGCTCATTTGCTTCCTGAGGAGCAGGTGACAGCCATATGGGGTGTCTGCGTCAGATTGGTGAGAGGTAGTAGGCTAGTGGGCGAGCTGATGTCAACTGGTATAGCTCCACCGAAGTCAATGGAGCTATGCGGATTTACACCAACGGAGGATCTGAATCATATTGATCAAAACCGCCAGGAACAAGCAAAGCACGACTAAAAGAGTTTTAGACCTTAAAGTGCTTGAGATCATCTGAGGGGAGGCGCTGCTGTACCATGCTCATCAGTGGGGGCGATGTCTGTCCCCCTGTGCCAGATCCGCAGAGGACACAAGCCGGTTACAGCTCTTAACTTGAGACTAAGCAGTTTAGCTCAAGCTGGAGAGACCCTCGTTGTTCATTCTGCAGGCGCTGGTCCAGTACCAGCGCTGGCCAACCTGGGCAGCGTCACACTGTATAGGTGCAACATGTGTTTGTTGTGTTATGGCTCCATTTCCACACAAAGCAACTCTCACCCCTCTTGCCAGTCTCTCCTCCCACCTTCCCCGTCTGGCTCCCTCAAGCTGCTATTTTCTCTGCTTCCCTTTCCCCATGGCTCCTGTGGCTTCTCTTTTCCTTCAGCTCCCCGCCCCACGTGAGCTCAGCCGGCTCGTGCAGTACAAGGAATCTGGCCTCAGCTCCAGCAGCTATGAACTCAGTCAGTACATGCGCGACTCTCCCAATCAGTACGACCCAGATCCTTCAGAGACCTGGAGTCCAGTTCAAACAGGTGGGTGTGAGGTGAGGGCACCAGGCGTCCGAGTGGGGGACAGGCACATGTAGACGCTCTCATGGTGGGGACAGTGGGCTGTATAAGAATATGGCTGTTGCCCTCACATATGAGCCTGTAAAGCATCATGGGAAGTTCCGAATGGCCATTACTGATGCTTAGGGCCAGATTTTAAAAAGCTTTTAAGGCATCTAATGGTGCAGAAAATCGCACTTGGAAAGCAGCATGTGGAAAGTACAGGGGGATGCTGGGCATCGCCCAGCAGTACTGTAGGGTATGTCCATATAACCCAGTGTTAGATTTGGTAGGGACTTCAGTCAGCTCAGAGAAGGGCTGTTTCCCTGAATTCTGCCTGGCACAGTTTGTGGGGCCTTGGCCCCTGTACCAGCTGGCAAAGAAAGCTTGGTGCTGCCTGGAAGCGTGTCAGGTGCTGTCCCTAGGGCTTTCCCCCAGTAACAAAGCTTGCTGAGTGGCTGTGAAAGGGCTGGCTCTGACCTCTGTGTGCATTTGTTGCTGTTTAGAGGAAGTCTTGCTGTCCACTCCGCACCACGTGGCACCGCAGAAGTATTCCCTCCCTCACGTGCCAGTGTGCTTTGGAGCAGGAGGCCAGCTGGTCCGAGTGTGCCCTAACTCCCCGGCTGATGGGCAGCCTGCCCTCATTGAAATGCACAGCCTGGAGGTAACCAACCACCCAGCCACCTGCAACTGAGAGCTGCCATCCCATCACCCACCTGCACTGCCCCATAACCCCTTTGTATCCTCCCATCTCCCGCCTCCACTGCCCCATTATCTCATGTACCCTCCCATAACCCTTTGTACCCTCCCATCCTCTGCCCGCACTGCCCCTGTAACCCCTCATGCTTTTCCATCCCCTGCCCGCACTGCCCCGTAACCCTTTGTACCCTCCCATCCCCTGCCCACACTGCCCCTTTAACCCTGAGGCATCTGAGTTTTGTGCCGTCTCTCCATTTCCCTGAGCAGTGCCAGCTACCTTCCCGCCCATGTCTCACTGTTGCAAATAGTGCTATGGTAAAGTGCAGCAGGATCTACACCAGGGGTCAGCAACCTTTCAGAAGTGGTGTGCCAAGTCTTCATTTAGTCATTCTAATTTAAGGTTTCACGTGCCAGTAATACATCTTAACGTTTTTAGAAGGTCTCTTTCTATAAGTCTATAATATATAACTAAACTATTGTTGTATGTAAAGTAAATAAGGTTTTTAAAAAATTAAGAAGCTTCATTTAAAATTAAATTAAAATGCAGAGCCCACCGGACCAGTGGCCAGGACCCGGGCAGTGTGAGTGCCACTGAAAATCAGCTCACGTGCCACCTTCGGCACATGTGCCATAGGTTGCCTACCCCTGATCTACACAGACCAGTTAAGGAACAACATGTTAGTGCGCTTTAGAAATCAACCCCCCACCCCCACCCCATGGAGACATGCCCTTAGGAACTAGCCACACCTTAAGGTGACTAAGTCTTTAGGGTTGAGCAGTGTCCTTAACCTGGGCTCAAGAAGAAGTGGGTTGTAGCCCACAAAAGCTTATGCTCTAATAAATTTGTTAGTCTCTAAGGTGCCACAAGTACTCCTGGTTTTTTTTGAGGATACAGACTAACACGGCTGCTACCCTGAAACCTGTCAGAGGACGTTGTGTGCACCTTCACAGCGGGCTGCATGTTTTGCCGGCATGCTCTGCCGTCGTTAAATGGAATAACCCAAAGCTGTGGTTGAACTCTGCTTTGGAGCCCTTGGCCATAGCACAGATGGAGGGATCTCACACAGGAGTAGAGCTATTCTGGTTCTTACAGTTCCTTGAATGAGACACTGAGGCCCAGTTCCAGGTTCTGCACAGATTGCTTTTATTGGCGGATTCCCTATGTGAGTGACCTAGGTTGGATCCTGTAGCCATCCAAATCATTGGTCCCATTGAGCCAGAGGCCTTGGAGTCACAGCTCTCTTCTTAGGAGACAATTTGAGGAAGCATGGTCTGGTGGGCACTAGCATGGGACTTGTGAGACCTGGGCTCAAGTCCCTGCTCTGCCACAGACTTCCTGTGTGACCCTGGGCAAGTCCCCTGTGCCTCAGTTCCTCATCTGTGCTGGGGGGGTAATAGCCCTGCCCTGCCTCCCAGGAGTGGTGGGAGAATAAATACATTAAAGATAGCAGCGATGGGAGCCATATAAGCACCTTAGATAGACTGTGTTCCACAGCATCTGCCCCTTTTCCCCTCTGAGCTGGAGCCTTCTCCCTCTCAAAGGACTGCAATTATAGGAGCCAGATCCCATCGTAAAAGGCAATTGCTTCTTATAGTTGTGTGGATCAAGGTGGTAAACACATCAGTGCATATGCTCCGAGATAACACGTATGCCCAAAGATGGCTTTGAGAAAAGCATCCCCAATACTAGTAAAGCCTTTGCCAAAGCACTTTAACTTTCAGACAGGGCCTTGGTCACAGTCTCTGCTCTTGCCTCCTAGGTAATCCTTCATGACACAAAAGAGCAGGAGGAGATGCGAGCCTTCCCAGGGCCTCTGGTCAGGTACAATGCCATTGGAGGTGTATAGTAAACCATGTCCCCTATCAGCATTCCTTTCTGTCCCAGCATTCAGCTTCTCTTCAGGCTGCTACACACACAGCTTGACCATTAAAGGAGGATATGGTCACCTGGAATTAGAGATGAGCCCAAGCATGTAATTTGGATTCATGTTTCAAAGTCCCCAAAGCCTCAAGGTGTTCAGACCCAGGGTTTTGGCTAGGCCCTTTGTAAAGATAAGGACCATCGGCAAAGTCCAGGTCCAGATCCAGAAATGTGCATGTGGTTGGTTGGATCTGTGGGTTTGCTCTATTGGGAATGCTCAGAGAACATTGTTTGACTGTTATTTCGTAACCAAGTCCAGGGAAACCCGGGTTGTAAGAAGGGCTTGTGGGACATCCACGATCTTTGTACAACCAGTGGTTTGGATGAGCAGGCGTTTCAGTTCTCTCACGCTCTGCAGAACTGAAGCCTGATGTTGTGCTCCTTGGGAGCTGAGCTTCAGTAAGTGTAGACCTGGGGAACATCTTCCCTCAACCCATCGTTGTTCAATCAGGTTTGCTTTGCATCACATTGCTTATACTGAGATGCCGTTCAGTCACTCATGAGAAAAGCTGAGAGATAAAACAGAAGAAGAGCAATGAAATTACAAAAAGCATTGAGCAAGCACAGAGGCTGGATGGAAGTCTGAGGACCAGAGGTTAATAGCACAGTAGAAGGAGACAATATTAGTGGAGTGGCATTGTAGGTGCTAGAGCCCAATCGGCTGTGATGTTCTCTGCAGATAGATTGATCTGGATCAGGTTAAAAATGTCACAGGTACACAAGGGATTTCGGATACATTCTAAATCTTTGTGGCTTGGCCATCTGCAAAATGGGAATCGTAATAACCAGCCTTATTACATGTTTTGTCTGACGGATGCATAGTGGTGTTATTGATATGCATGTGAACATCTCTGATTTTCTACCTCTCCTTGAATAATTTTCTGGAGTCCTCCACATAACTCACAGAGTTCTGGGAATCCTCCCTTATGCTGTTAAGGATGTCCTGCCTTGCACTTGCCAACACCCTCTTTCTTGTTCCTGCAGGGAGGATTTGCACAAGGTGGATGTGATGACATTTTGCCAGCGCAAAGCAGCCATGAGCTGTGATTTGGAGACTGAGAGAGGCAGAGACTCAGCCCTGCTCTGGAAACTCTTGGTCCTCCTTTGCCGGCAGAATGGGGTGTGTGTTCTTTATGCATTGTGATGAGTGCCAGTCCTTACGAGTCTTTTTGGTTCAGTTAAGGATGGCTCGTTGTGAGAATCCCTTTTGTGTGTCTGAAGCAGCCAGGTGCTGCTGTGGGGGATCTTAAATGCATCTCATTCCCCCATTAATGCTGACCACTTCAGTGCAGCCCAAAGCACCAGGTACATAGAAGACACACCTCTCCAGGGCTGCTCCCCAAACCAGGTGCAGCACCTTTGAAATACCAGTATTCCAGTGGAACAGCAGCACCTAAAGGGACACTGTCAACTTAATTTAGGAGCCAATATTTCTGTCCAGAAGGAGATTAGTGTATCGAACCCAATCTCCGGGAGGTCTGCCACTGAATGTTAGAAGGAATCAGGACCAGACCACTGAGATATCTAAAGTTTGATTTTTGCTATTATGTCCCTGGTTGATGACTCGTTGCCTTGACTTTCTCTCCACTAACATTGTGTATGTATATGTGATTAAGAATAGACTCTTTAATGGCACTCACTAGGATAAAAATCATATGGGCCATCGATCCTCATGCTTCAGGGAATAGACTGACCAGGAGTGGTGGGTCAGGAAGGAATTACTCCCCATAGTATGGTAATGGGGAGTAATTTGGTGTGGTGCATTTGGGCGGATTTATACCTACCTCCATATTATGCAGTGTTGTTCACTGGCCAAGGCTGGATACCTGACTAAAAGGGTCACTGGTCTTTTCTAAGATGGCAGTTCTCATGTTCCTCTATTTCCCTGTGCAGTCCATGGTGGGCTCAGACACAGCTGAGCTGCTGATGCAAGACTGCAAGCGCCTGGAGAAGTATAAAAGGCAAGAGCCAGTGGCCAATCTGATCAACCTGACCAATGAAGAGTGGCCAGTGCAGGGCTCCGGGACACCAGACCTCCTCACTGGGGAGATCCCACCCAGCATGGAGACACCAGAGCAGAGAGTGGAGAAATTCACCAAGCTCCTCTTCTATGGCAGAAAGAAAGTAAGTAGGGTGCATGCACACTTGTGTCCAGAGACTCCCCACTGCTCCCTTTCTAACGTTTTCACTGCCTGCAGAGGAAAAGGTGGGTTTTCCAGGTCCATGAACCCCTCTCTGTAATTGATTGGGCGGGGGAGGGGTGCTGACAGTGATACCTCCACAGTGCTCCTGTAACTCTGACTGGCTCAGAGAGCCAGAGGATTGGGCCCGGGTCTTTCTCTGACTGCAGTGTGGCGTTTATTGCTAATCCTCCCTTGGCCCAGTCTAACACTGGCTTGTCTTTTAAAGAGGGCTCTAATGGGTGGTAGTGGCTAAGGAAGGTCCCTGTGTCACCATGCCTTAGGGGATCACAACTGAGAATACCAAATTCAGGACAAGCTGCTGGGAAAAAGGGCAGACATACCCCAGAACTGGTGTCAAGTATCAGAGGGGTAGCCGTGTTAGTCTGGATCTGTAAAAAGCGACAAAGAGTCCTGTGGCACCTTATAGACTGACAGACGTATTGGAGCATAAGCTTTCGTGGGTGAATACCCACTTTGTCAGACGCATGTAGTGGAAATTTCCAGAGGCAGGTATAAATATGCAGGCAAGAATCTAGGCAAGAATCAATCTAGATTCTTGCCTGCATATTTATACCTGCCTCTGGAAATTTCCACTACATGCATCTGACGAAGTGGGTATTCACCCACGAAAGCTTATGCTCCAATACGTCTGTCAGTCTATAAAGTGCCACAGGATTCTTTGTTGCTTTTCCCAAAACTGGTGGTTATTCTTCCATATACCAATCCAGCAACAAAAGTAAACTTCTGTCTCACCACACTGGCTAACAAGAAGTCAGAAATGCAGCCTCCTTAGGTATTCCAGTCCTGGATTCAACACCCAGACACTAGACTTAATGATGAGTGGTTATTTAAAACCAGTTTAATCAAACAAAAGGTTCTTCTGATCCCAAAGGGTTCAGCCACATACCCAGATCAATATATAACTCAGATCTTACCCAATAATCACGCCGTTCCAATCTGTTAGTATCCCGAAATCTAAAGGTTAATTTATAAAAAAGAAAAAAAGAAAAGTGAGAGTTAAAATTGGTTAAAGGAATCAAATACATATGACAATTGCAAAGTTCTTGGATCAGGCTTGTAGCAGTGATGGAATTAAACTGCTGGCTTGTTAAGTCTATGATTGCTTCCAAATCATTGGAAGGTCCTCAGTCCCTTGGTTAGAATGCTTCCATTATTATAAGTCCATAGTCCAGAGGTTTGAGCAGGAAAGAGGCAAAATGGAGATGTTTCAAGGGCCTTTTATTAGCTTCTGCCAAGTGAAGGGAAACCCATTGTTCTAGTTTGTGGAAAATTACAGGTAACAAGATGGAGTTTGGAGTCACATGGGCAAGTCACAATACTGCATGCTTTGCTTAGTCACAGCAGAGGCACTTACCCATACTCTAGTTAGAATGTCCCCAGAAAAGTTCATTAAGTGTAGATAGGCATCTTCCATGGTCCATTGTAAGTTAAGTGTTCTTTGATGGGCCATTCAACTTGAATAGTTCCTTCACAATGTGCTGGCTAAATACCTTGTGGGTGTTACCACAGGAGCAAACATTTGAAATACAAGTACATAGCTAATAATCATAACGTCAGATACAAAATAGCATACAAATAGCATAATCATATTCAGCAAATCATAACCTTTCCATAGACACCTTACTTGACATACTTTGTACAAGATTTGTTGCAATTATAGAATAGCGGTAGCAACAGTGATCTATATGGTCATATTTTAATCAGATAACGTCACACCCTGTTTGTGGAATTAACCCCTGAATTGGCATTAGGGCAGAAATGTCCCACTGTTGCTAACACCAGGGCAGCACCACTGATGATAGCAATTGCAGGAGCTCTGCTGTCGATAACCAGCATGACTGCTAAGCCTGATTGGGGTGGGGTCTGGAACAATTTGTATAGTGGGGGTCCTGAGAGCCATTGAACCAAACTGTAAAACCCGTGTGTGAAGGAAACCACTTCAAGCCAGGGGGTGCAGCAACCCCTCCAGCACCCCTAGTTCCAGCTCTTTTGGGGCACAGTGTTCCAAACCATAATGGCCAAGGGCATCTCATCTAAGAGCTCCTGCGTTTGCTATCACAGTTGGAGCTGAACCGGTGGTAGCAATGGTGGGAGGGAAAACCTCTAGTTCAGAGAAGGCTTTATTGCCCAGTCTAGAATTCTGACTTTGTGGCATTAAGTACTAATAGGCAGCCTGAAGCTTGCAGTCAATGGGACAGCACTAATACTTTTGTACTGGTAGGAATAAACATAAGGAGGCCTGGGTGATGGAGAATAATTTCTCTAAGCTGGCTCCAGATGAGTAAACCCAACAGTCACATCATCCATTGCAGGCTTGAGCTGGCCCCACGTTTCGCGGGATATATTACACCCATGAAAAAAATAAATTCATTTCTCACAAGCCCGGCTCCCTGCAGATGGGTGGAAGCCCTAGGCTAGGGGAATCAGGCTGTAGGTCCCATGCTAGGCCTTGGAAAGTCAGGACCTTCCTTTCACAGCAGTGGGAGAGAGAGAAATGGTAACAGGACATTTTTTTTTCTCTTGGCTGTAGGAAGCCCTGGACTGGGCCATGAGAAGCCAGCTGTGGGGTCATGCCCTATTCCTGTCAAGCAAGATGGACCTGAGGACCTACAGCTGGGTTCTATCTGGGTGGGTAGGAGCTGCCAGAGCATAGTGCTCAAGAACCCTTCATGTGATTGGCCCCCTCCTCTGCTGTTCACAGCTGCATAACATCCCTGTTGAGTCTCCCGCTTTGTCTGTGCCTCACACAACCTGAGCCCTTGGATGGAGGATTTCTGCTGTTTGTCTCTCCCTGCCTTGGAGGTTTGGGCTCACCCATCAATCTCTCTTAGGTACTTACGTGGCCCCCTCACTGCCCTATCTGAAGGCTGCACACTCTTTAATGTATTTATCCTCACATGCCCTGTAAGGTAGGGAAGTGTTATCTACATGTTACAGAGGGGGAACTAAGGCACAGAGAGGCTAAGTGAGTTTCCCAAGGTCACAGACAAAGTTTAGCAGAGCAGGAATTGAACCCAGATCATCCATGTACTAGCTAGTGCTCTAATCACTGGACGGCCCTTCCTTCCTCTCAGCATAATGGCCCCGTCTCTCTGCTCTCGGTTTGCAGGTTCACCAGCACGCTGGCCCTCAACGACCCCCTGCAGACTCTCTTCCAGCTCATGTCCGGAAGGATACCTCAGGCAGCTCTGGTACTGAATGGAAAAGCATCTAACTCCCTCCCCTCCCTCAACACCTTGTGTTGGTATGGGCTAGGAGAGCGGGCCTCAGTGGCACTCTGCAGTGCTTCATAGGATAATGTCTCAGTATCATCAATTTGCCCTCTAGGATGTTCACTGCAGTGAACAGCAAAGTAATTGGCCATTTTTCACTGTGCTGCTAATCTGGCCACCTGCTGGTGGGATCAGGGTCCCTGCCTATTTCTGTTTGCCCCATGAGACTGGGGTAACCATATCCTGGTGCGGTGATGCGTTTGCACGTGCATGTCCGGACGCTGCCTCGATGCCTGGTGACCCAGTATCATCATGTGCCAATGCAACATCGTGAGGCAGCACAGTGAACAGTCGAACTCTTTTAACTGTCTGGCTTACAGGGACAGGAGAGATTTGTGCAAAGGGGGCTGTCCTGTGAATATGGGATTGGTGACAACCCCAGTATGACCTAGTGTCCCCTGCTAGCACCAGCACAATGCCATTCCTCTATAGGAATCTGATACAGCGGGGATGTAGCGTAAGAACCTAGCGCACTACGGAAGTGGCACACAGGTGGGGGAGGCATGGAGCTGACTTGCGGAAAGTTTCTGTGGAGGCGTGAAAGAGCACAGGGGCCTGGAATTTGGGGGGACATGGAAAGCTCAGGCGGACAGAGGTAATGCAGGGAGGCTGAGGTGGCCCGGCTCAGCTGATTGGAGTGGAGGTTGACACACAGGCATGACGCTAGGTGAACGTTTTTGGTTACTCGGCATAAACTAATTGCCATTACGATGGCTTCTTGCAGAAGGCACAAACTGCCAGGCACCATTAGTGAAGCCATAGCCAGAAGCAGGCAAAGAGAAATGCACTGTAGCTTTTCTGCCTCCTCCGCCTTAAGGTCTTACTTGAACAGACATAGTCACCTCATTTCTTTATTCACAGACAGTGTTCCTTCCTTTGTGATGCTCTAATAGCTCTGTACCTAGTAAAGGCCAGATCAAGGAGCTAAAGCAGCCAAACTATCTATTAATCTTTCTTTGTTTCTGCTCCCAGTGCTGTGGGGATGGCAGGTGGGGAGACTGGAGACCACACCTGGCAGTGATGCTGTCCAACCAGGTTGGGGACACTGAGCTGAACCACCGGGCCATCGTCGCCATGGGAGACACCTTGGGTGAGGAGAGGTGATGACTGGGTCCAGCTGAGCGGCTCACACTTAGTGTCAGATAGGACGCCCCATTGTGCTCACACGTTTAGTATACTCTATTACAGGAGGTGGGAGGATGGTGACTTAATGGCTAATGCTGCCCCCACGTTCAAAACCACCCTGATGGAAATAAGCTTGGTTCTGTCCCCACTGTAGAGTCATCCACATCACCTTCACCACCTCACACAGCTTGGCCTTGCTGGGAGTGTGCGCTGAGCACCACTTGGAGTGCCATCTGGCTCATTTCAGACCAGCAGTTGGGATCATTGGTGGTGCAGAGCTGGAAAGTTCCTACTACTGCTACCTGGAAAAGAGGAGCTCAGATATTTAATTTCCAGTTGCAATAAGATTTGCTGCCACTCAGAAATGTACAGGTCAACTTTTTCTGATGTGGATGGCTAAAGTTAGACACCTAAATTAGAAAAGGGCTTTTCCAAGACGCCAGGGCCGGCTCCAGGATGTTTGCTGCCCCAAGCGGCAAGAGAAGAAAAAAAAAAAAAAAAAAAAAAAAAAAGCCACAATTGCGATCGGTGGCAGTTCCACTGCGCCGCTTTCTTCTTTGGCGGCACTTTGGCGGCAGGTCCTTCCCTCCAAGAGGGACCGAGGGACCCACTGCCGAATTGCCGCCGAACAGCCCGACGTGCCGCTCCTTCCCCTTGGCCGCCCCAAGCACCTGCTTGCTGAGCTGGTGCCTGGAGCCGGCCCTGCGAGACGCTGAGCACACAGAGCTCCCGCCGGCCCAGGCTTCCCTCCTGCAGAAGCCAAGTTCAGTTCTTTAATTTTTGTCTATGTGTATGGACCCCGACATATACTTCAGTGGGGCAGAGAGAGGCCATGTGAGAACAGGTGGCTGACAAGGTGCCTGCAGGGTAAGGTGAGCACACCTAGGAATGGTGGGATGGCTGGGATCTGCTCAGCTCTCTTGGCCAGCCTGGATTTGTGTGTCTGTGGAATTGGTGGTGTGAGTGGATATCTGTTCAGCTCTCTTGGCTAGCTTGGGCTTGTGCTCCTTGCATGCAGTTGGGAGTGAGTTTGCATCATGGAGTGGTTTAAATGGGTGCAGTTCATGCTGTTGTGAACTCACTGCCCACCATGAAGGAACTATGCGTTGGGGCCACTTGCATACATTCAGAGAGGTACTGGCTGCCTTCTCACCCCTGAGCCATCAGATGCCAGCCACTGGTCTCGCCTGCCCCTGCATAGGTCATTCTGGGGGACTGGTGCAGCAGCCTTTTCTCTTGTGAATTCCCTACACTGTGACCCTGGGGTGACCTCTTGCTTCCAAGCTGAACAACCCTTTATTTCCTCTTTAGCTAAGCCGCATGACTGTATTACTAAATTACTGCACAGCTTCTATTAAAGTGCCATAAGATGCCTTGGCAGCACCAGGGGCTATGTAAGCTGTTATGAACAGATGTGTATGTTTGTGAGTCTTGACAAGATTGTGCATCTGCTCCTTTCCATGTAATTGTGTAGTGTACGCAATTGTGACTGCGTGTCTGTGCGCTTGTGCCCACAGGCCAGTATCTGCATGCATACCCTTGCCCATATACCTGTGTGCCTGGCTGCCTTTAATACAACGAGCCAACATGTTCCAGGGCAATGTAACGTGTGTGTGTGTGTGTGTGTGGACGTACAGCAGTATATGTGCAGACATGGGTGTAAGTAACTGTGAAAAGACAGGTGTGCAGGGTGGCAGGGAAAGGAATGGGAATACTGCTCTGCCTTGCACGCTCAATCAGATAATAGACACTGTATACTCCTGCTGGTGAAATATCCCTATCGCAGGCTCTGAAATGCATACCTCTGCCCTAGTGCATGAGTCACAGATATGGCTGACAGAGAGACTTAACCGGCTTATTCTTAGTGCCAGTTATGCGGTGACAATGGTAGAAAGCCTCGCCACAGATTTTGCTACATTGAAACATCCCGAAGAAGCTAAATGGGAGCCAGACACTTGCTTCTGCCACCCAGTCAGGTCATCTAATGGAAAATTAAACTTGATGACTAGCAAAATAACAGCCGTGCAAGAGGACGTAGGGTGTGGGGGTTTCCTCGGGGTTGGGGGTCTTGAATGGGCAGAGAGGGGAGATGGATACAGCTGTTTTGTCATGTGCGCATTTGAAGGTGTATTTTTGTTGTGACTGGCTTTTGTCCCTTTTCTCCTGTCCAGCTGGGAGAGGGTTAATAGAAGCTGCTCACTTCTGCTATCTAATGGCGAATGTCCCTTTTGGTCACTACGGGGTTAAGACAGACCACATTGTCTTGCTGGGCAGTGACCCCAGGTGAGTAAGCCAAGCATGCAGGTTCCTGCAAATATTTACAGCTGTCATTCTTAGGAGTCAGAACAGCTCCCCCAGGGATCTCCAATGGCTTTACAAACAGTAACTAACACTCCCTTCCAAGGAGGAGATCTAGTTTATAGTTTATTTTTTGTTGTTGTTTAACATTCCATTTTAATTGAAGATGTTACCAGGCAGAGACTTTAGGAACAGAAAGGTGGAATGCTGCACCTAAGGCCATCTCTAAAACAGTGGCATAGCTGGGAACAAGACTCAGGAGTTCCCTGCTAACCTCGCTAGAGCGCTGTGCATTGTGCTAATGGTCGAAGGTATATTGGGAATGATGATGCCATTCAGAGAGTGGCACTATCAATGGTGCCAATTCAGAGATTTCTTGAGGGGACAAATTCCAGTCCCTGCCTCCCCCCAATACTGAAGACCCTGTTCCATCCCCTGCTCATTCCTCCCACCCCACAGGGACCCCATGTTTCCCTTGGCTGGGGAGTCTCCCCACTCTCTTACTCACATACCATGTGAGCTGGTGCCACCAGGAGTCCAGTTCTTGGCGCACTCCCCCGCACTCCAGGAACAGACTCCCCATGTGCCAGTTCACAATGCCACTCAATGAAATTGGACCAGTTGTTCCTCTGTCTGTATGGAGGGGTGGCCGGGTCACATTTCAATGGCATGGCAACCACGCAGCTGGAGCAGCGCTCCAAATCGCTGCACCCTAGGTGACTGAAAATGCCGCTGTTGGGTATTCTATTGGTTGTGTTGAGCCAGCTAGTTACAATGGGGGAGGCCCAGCCCAAGTTCTAAAGAGCCTTGGAGGGAGCTCCACTTGGCACTCATTCTAGAGGTGGAGGGGCTTAGGCACAGAAAGGACAAGGGATGCTCTCAAGGATACACAGTAGGTCCATGGAAAGAAAGACACACTGAACTCTGACGCTCACAGGGCACTGAAGGGGTTATGCTTGGCAGCCATGTTACCTCCTGGATTTGCGGGTTGAGCCTTTCATTGTAGTCACATTCATGGGGATGCACTGAAGCAGCCCAGCACCCAGGCAGCAGCAGTGTGCAGTGCTTGAGGTAGACGGGTGTTTGGGCAGCAGTACATTTGATAATGTGGGGAGATGTTTTAACACACTTGAGCGTTTTCCTCCTTGCCCACCCTCTGCCTTCCAAGCCCAAAAACATAAATACCCCCACCCACATATATCAATAACTGGAGACTGGGTGTATGCCCCAGGTGTCGGCTGGGGAGAATCCACCTGCCATTAACCAAACTGTCCACTGGATGTCACTGAGACTCCTGGTTCTAAAAACCAGGCTACTGACTGAAGTGACTTCAGCTCTGTCTTCTTCATCCGAAGAAGTGGGCTGTAGTCCACGAAAGCTTATGCTCTAATAAATTTGTTAGTCTCTAAGGTGCCACAAGTACTCCTGTTCTTCTTTTCTCTGGAAGAGAGTAATGATCTGTTTCATTTGGAGGGGCTCTTTGCTCTGGATCTCCGAATGAAGGTCACTGCTCAGCAGCCCCATCTCACTTGGTCTGATTCACTGCTGCCTGGAGTTATCATTTACATCTGGGCAAAGTGGATGTAAAAAGCTGTCCACTTGGAATGGCAATGTTTGCCAGTCGCTGTGCACAGGTGTGAATAATTGCACAGAGGGTAAAAGGCAGTGGAAAGCAGGCCCACAGTCTGCAGGGCTGCCTAGTAGAATCCAGGTCCCCATTGATTGAGTGTGGTAGATAGAGTAGTTTACTGTAAAGGGACAAAATATTTTTTAAGGGCTGGGATTTTCAAAGAGTTCAAGGCAGGCCATCTCCCTCAGGGCCCAGCCAGAAATCTTACTTACTAAAAAATTCCTGCATGTTTCTAGCAGTCCAGATACTACCAGTGAAAGGATTTTAACAATCTAATTTGCTTTTTGCCATTTATGCTGTTTGTTCCTTTTTAGCATCATGGAGGTTTCAGACTTGCCACATTTACAAATACCATGTCACACACTTAAACAATGCACAGGTGCCTCTAGTAAACACTTATTAATATTACAGAGGTTTTCTGCTGCTGTGTGAGCTAGAGGGATTTGGGGTGTGCCTGTGGGTCTGCATGTGCTGGAGGGGCAAGGGAGTGCTGCATGGAGTGTGTCTGTGAGTGAATGGGGTGGGTGTTATAGGATGTTAAAGAAGATTGCCGTACCTCGTCACGTCCTTGCTTTTAAAGGTTTCAGAGGGGAAGCCGTGTCAGTCTGTATCAGCAAAAAGAATGAGGAGTACTTGTGGGTGCCACAAGTACTCCCTGTTCTTTTTGCTTTTAAAGGTTTGTGTGGATGGGTTTGGTGCTTACCTGCTTTATAAGGAAGCTTTTTTGGTGGGATTTGACTGGCTGTGGCATTAATCAGTTTCACTTTTGCTCCTAGTCAGTTTAACATTCTGAAGATTGGTGGGGTGAGGGATGGACATTCCGTATCCCAGACATGCAGGTTTATCATGGAGAGGAAGAGTCTTGCTTTCTGTTCCTGACCTCACCTCTCTGCCTTCTCCTTTCAGTCAGACATTTGTACAGTTTGCCAAGACGGAATCTATCCTAAGGACTGAAATCTTTGAGTATTGTCAGATGCTGGGACATCCCAAATCCTTCATCCTCTCCTTCCAGGTAATGGAAACAGTCAGGTACAGTCAGTACATTTGATGCGCAGAGCCACAAGTGATCAATGTGCTGTAATGTAACCTCTCCACAAATCACAACCTAATGCATTTCTGATATGCCTGTTGCCACAGACTATGGTATAAAATTACGTTCTGCATTCAAATGGTCCCTAAAGAACTTTGCTATCCTCCATGCCTTGCTTCACCCAGTGTTGTTTACAGATAGATTTTCTCTTTTCTTCTTCTTCCATCTCCTGTCTAAGCACCATCCTCAGCCTCAACCGTTGCTGGCTGGGTACATCCTCACCCAGTATAGACAGCTCAGGACAATGTCTCAATTTCTATAACCCAGAGTTGAGGGTGAGAGGTGATTTTCATCCCCTCTATGTCTGGGAAGTGAATTGGGAGCTCGTGAAAGTGTAGGATGCATTAGTATTGGCAAAGTACATGCAGGCACTGCACCAGCTTCCTCACCCAGTATTGCCAGTGCATGTCAATGCCAGCCCTGCTGTGCCCTTGTTCTTTCAGTCCTACCCTTACTGTGCCAATGCATCTCCGTCCTCACCTGAAGGGTGCCTTGCTATTCCATACCAGGGTACTACATACAGCTCCGTTGATGGCCAGCGTCATCTAGTCATTAGAATAAGGGACTAGGACTTGCCATTGGCAAGTTGTATGGCTGTGTGCCTCAGTTTCCCCGCCCATATAAAGAATTTGCTAATTCTCACCTGTGTCGCTGTGGGGTTGTGAGGCTTTATGTAGTATTTGTAAAGTGGTAATGATGAAAGGAACTATAGAAAGGCAGAGGTCCCTGGCCTGAATCCACAAAGGGACTTAGGAACCTAACCCCCAGACTTAGGCACCTAAGGCCCATTTTTAGGCCCCACTGCTGTCCACAAAAGCCCTGCTCAGCAGCTGCCTAATCCTGTGGGTGCCTAAACTCACTCGGGGCCTAAATTTGCACTGTAAAAGTTCTCTAGGTGCCAAAATTTCTGCCTTCTGAGTTTGCTGGCTCACTGTAGACACCCAGACTACTGTCTCACATCTAATGCCCAGAGCGATCCATAACCTGGGGGAAGATAGACGTTTGTCCGCCTAACGTGTGTGCGGCCTGATCTAGTGGGCATGCCTAACTCCATACAAAACAGCGAGGGGTCGGAAGAGAGCTTCCCTTATAACCTGTAATGGTTAGGGTACTCACCCTGGATGTGGGAGACCATTGGTTCAAGTCCCCCCTCAGCCTGATGAGAAGGGATTTGAACAGGGCTCTGCCACTTTTCAAGTGAGGGCCTGAACCACTGGGCTTTAGAGTCATTCTTGCTTTGGCCCAATTAATATTTAATTATTCATGTATTTAATTAAAGTGGCACAACCTCAATAGGAGAGATTAAGGGAAACCTACATCAGACTATCCCATAGGGCAGATCCTTCTACAAATCCCTTTTCCTCATCAGGTAGAGGGGGGGACTTGAACTGGTAGCCTCCCGTATCTGCTCCTCCTTCCCCGCCCTCAGCTGTTTTGCATGGAGTTAGGCGTGCCTACCAGATCGGGTCCCACATGTGGCTTGGGTGGAGGAGGGCCTATCTTCCCCCCATTTATGGATCACTAGCGGAGATAGACGCCTTCCTGCAACCTGGACATAGGCTCAGAACTCTGTGAGGGGGCAGGGCTTAGAGCACATCCCTGCTTTGGCGTCTCCCATTGACCAACATGCTGGCTTTCATGGATCGCAATCTAAGGCACCTACTGTTGGGATTCCCTCCGAGACCTTTTCCGCTCGGCTTATCCAGAGCACCTCGTCCTCTTCTGGGAGAACACTTCATCCAGTTCTCTGGGACCCCTGAAACTCAGTTTGACTCCAGCTCGTCACTCCGGTTACTTAATTAGGCATGGGACAGCTCTTCATCCACGCTGGCTAGGTACAGGGTGATACCACAATTCCAATTCATGTCACACAGCATATTATATATACATTTTCCTAGCTATTAACCTCTATATATCTCACACGTAAAGACCAATCGCTTTGCAGAATGTGTAAGGCAAGCATCTCGGTTCAGGGTGTTTCTGCCTACTGTGTTTACTATAGACATACCCACAACAGTGAGTGTAGTTAGCTTCTGCTTCGCTTATTTACAATAAACACATTCATAATAGTTGTTTCAGCAGTTATTTGTTTGGGCTTGTCTTGGCTTCTCCATGGCAGCTGAGCCAGCCCTACTCCTGTGTCTCCCCATTCATTGTATAGGGAGTCTAGGCGCCTAACTCAGGCTTTGTGGCTCCCGTTGTTGTGCCAGTGATTTTCTAGGCACCTAAAAATTAGGCATTACAATAGCTAAATCCCTTTGGGGATCCAGGCACATTTACTAGTGTCACTGCTATTTATCACTGTCTGTCCCGGCCTGTAGAACCTCTCGCCACGTCCAATCTTAAACACTGCCACCATCATAACCCTGACCTGCCACGCCCCCTGCTACTCCAACCCTGGCTAGTCCAACCTCCCTCTCAACTTACAGCTCTTTACCTGACTTGAGGGCAAGGGGAAGCATTTGGAGTCATGGAGAAAGTGCTGATGCTGCTTATCTGCTGAGAGTGCCTGGCTGCTTTTGTCCCAAGTGATTCACAGCCTTGGGGTTCTGTAGGGTCCATAGGTGCTCAGTCTCCTTTATCATCTAGTGACCCAGGAGGCTGCAGCTCTTCTTTTCTTACACAAAACTGCAAAGAATCACCTTTCAGCTAGACTCACCGCCATGTGCTCTGCAAGAGGCTGCCCTTGAAATCCACCTGGAGGACTTGAGTCTCCGCTGCCTTTCACGCCAGTGCAGAGGAAGTGCAAAGCAGAACGGTGATGGTTACACGCTTTGCACAGATGCGAAGCAGTGAGAGATCAGGCCCTCCCTGGGCTCAGCAGAGCTTCCTCAATGGAGGGTCTTTTGAATTCACTCCCCTTCACAGATCATCAGAGCATGAGTCTAGCAAGTTTCAGGGCAGAGTGCCACACGTATTTATCTGCTTTAGTTTTTGCCTAGCTTTCCCTTCTCTAATAGCCATGCGTAACTGATGTACTTTTAACATTGTGCATAAGCACCCAGCTGCTGCAGCCTCAAGCGTTGCACAAATCAGGTGAATAAATAAATATTTCTGGCTAGGGTCCTCCCCCACAGATCTGCTGGCACATCTTTACCCTGACTTCAAAACCAGCCTCACTGCAATTCCAGCCGCGAGCCTGAGGTGAGCCGAGCCAGCTAGCTTGCTGCAATGGATGGTGGGTTTTTGATATGGACAGACACCCCTTACAGATCATAATGAGACCTTCAGCCCCACTGCACCTAAGACATGACCAACTGAGCCTGTCTCTATTTTGTGCCTTTCTAAGCGGACGTGTTAATGCGGAATTCCGAGATATGGCATGGTGCTGCAATAGGGCTGGGCTGTTCCCTCCTTGACTGCAAGTTGGTATTTCATTGTCTAGGCACTGAGAGACCCCCACTAGGCTAGGTGCAGCACAGATGCATAGGGAGAGAGAGTCTATGCCCCAAAGAGCCAACAGTCTAAATAGAGAAGACTGGCAAGGGGAAACAGGCACAGAGAGGGAAGTTACTCAAGGTCACAAAGCAGAGACAAGACTAGACTCTAGGTCTCCTGATTTGCAGTGCTGTGTGCTACCCACTGGACCATGCTGCCTCTGAGTCAGACACCTCCATCAAGGCTGTACAGGGACCTCACCTTCTGAGCAACTGGGCTGCTTCTTCCTTCCTTTTCTTCTCCTCGCCTGGACAGTCATTTTTCTCGTTCCTTTTCCAAGGTGTATAAACTCCTTTACGCTGCACGCCTGGCGGACTATGGTCTCACCTCCCAGGCCTTGCATTACTGCGAAGGGATTGGCACAGCTCTGCTAGACCAGACCCAGGCCAGCCATCCGGTGCTGTTAGAACAGGTTATCAAGGTGCGTCTCTTGTAACCAGTCCTTGTTTGCTTTGGCTGTGGGTGGGGGTTAGCTGAAGTGTTGAATGGGTGAAATCCTGGCCCTGCTGGTAGTTTTGCCCTTGATTTACATGAGGCAGGATTCGGGAATGCTGTCAAGTTGCCTAGGCCTATATAACAATCAACCTTCTGCTGTTAGGAAATGTCTCTGAGCCCCTGGAGCTCCCAAGAGCTCAGCACTTCTGAAAATCAGCCCCGAACATCTATTTGCTGGAGTATGACAACTAAGCTCAACCCAGTACATACATGAGTCCTTTGGGATGCAATAGGCTGTGCTGTCTGGCTGCCTCTGGTGATTTTTCCGTAGCAACTGCCTAAATGAGATATGTGCTGGCCTCACCCATGGTGCTGAAACAACTATGCAGGAGCCAAGTCTAATATCAAATAAAGGGGAGTGGAGGGGGAAGGGGCATCATGTGCCAACTAGGAAAGAACACAAAATTGCAGAAGAAGGAAATCTCACTTTGAAGCTTCTACAAAGTTAAAAATGGTGGAGACTTATGAAGTTAAAATCTATTTTAAAAATGGTTCTTGATACTTCCTATTGAATGTATCATTCTGGGATAACATTTGCAAACTCAGGTGTTATAACGGATTCCAAGGATGTCTGTGTGTGTCCATAGGCAGCTACTTAGATATTCGCTATTAGAACTGGTCTGACTTGCATTAGAAGGAATATTCCACAAGAAATCATAATCTCACAACAGCTACAGGATTTGGGGTGTGTTATTGAAGTTGTCAGAGCTGGGTATTATTGTTGTTATTTTATGGTAAGATGTTGTAATTTTCACATCTATTTTAGGGATTAAAGTATGCAGAAGTCTTTATTTTAAACTAGAAAATGTCCTATTTTGTCATGTTTGGGATGGCGTTAGAAAAACAAGCCAACCCCTTTGTCCCAAAAAAACCAGAAGAATGAGCAGCAGCACTTGGCTCTTACATAGGGCTTTTCATCAGTAGAGCTCAAAGCACTTGACAAAGGAGGACAGTATCCTTGTACCCATTTCCCAGATGGGGGGACTGAAGCACAGAGCAGGGAAGTAATGTGCTCAAGCCAGTGCCAGGGCTAGAATTCAAGTCTTTGGCATGGCAGTTAGGTGCTCAATCAACTAGACTACATTGCCTCCCTGTTTGTGGATGAAGCTCCAGTGATACAGGTGACTGCACTGATCCCTTTAGTAGGCAGCTGTCTCTTGAACCATTTGACTCTATAATACTGACAGTGGCACCTGCCCTTTCTGCAGTACGACCTTGTCATTGTCCTGGACCCATTCCTAGTCTATCCCATTCATCTTTCTCTGAGTTCTATTTCCTGCTAAAGCTCCATTGTGTGGAGCCCAGGGAACAATACAGTCAAAACCTAATTCACCTGAAATGAAGCAAAAGAAATATTTCCTGGTCATTGCCACAACGTAGATTAAAGAGAGAGAGAAAAAATACTTAGGTAATACATACCTGAGGCAGGTGCTGTGAAAATCCCTGTCACACTAGCCCTAAAGTTGGAGTTACATAATGTTGTAGCACTTACCTGGATCCACCTGTTGTGGAAACCTATTTACTCTAACAGCCTCTCAGATGGGCCATTCTGCTGGGAATAACACTTCTCCTGCGAGAACGGGCTTTCAGATGAAAAACCAGCACAGTTATAGCACCTCTCTTGTCTTTGATGTTGCAGACTGTGTTACGAATTATGATCCCCATTAGTGTTTGATTAAGACTTCCCTTCCTTTGAAGCCGGGGACGATTTACAACCAGGTGTTGGTTCATTAATACTGGATCAAAGCATCTATTAGCTTTTGGATTAAGCATCCTCCCATTTAGGAATAATCACACTTCTAATTTCTTGTCTCTTGGTATTGGTTTAGAATGAACCCATGTCTGTATCTGACAAGATCTGACCCTGCCCACCTGGACAAAGAACTTCTCCCATATGGTTCCATTTGCTCATACGCCAGGAATCTCTCCTCACTCACTCTCCTGTTAATTATTGTCCCTAGTTGCAGGCTGTGGGTGTCTGTCTTGTTTGTAAGCTCTTTGGGGCAGGGCATGTGTTTTACTCTATGTTCGTATGTTTTACTGCACAATCTCCATCATCATCATTAATAATAACCCTTAACTAATGTCTTGGGCTAGTAACCCCTGGCCAATTAGCTGTCACTTGATCAAAGGCAATGGTGTTACACTGGCTAGTGGTGAATTAGCCCGTCTCTTTGTCTGGCTAAAGTGTGTCTCTGTCACCTTCTATGGAGCAGACGTCATGAGTGTGTCAGTTACAGAGTCATGCTAAGAGTTCAGCCAGGTATCTAACAGCTCACAACTTAGTGGAGCAGTGGTGTGGTCCAGCAGGTAGGGCTCTGGACAGCAAGTCAGGAGGCCTAGGATCTAGGCCCAGTTCTGCCCCTGACTTGCTGTATCTCCTTAGGCAGGTCTTTTAACTGCTATATCAATAGTGTGATTTTCCCCCTTCCTTTGGCAAGTGTGTAGGGAGCTGAGCACCCCATTACCATGTGTCTCGTCTGACAATCAGAAAGAATGGTAAAAATCATAAAGCCCAATTACAACACAGAGGAGAAAATTGGGCAAGTTCCTTCTGACCTGATGTACTTTCTGTGCCTGAAAAGGCTGATGGGTATGGGTGTGTGCTACACATCTTGGCATATCTTTGGTACCCTAAAGAGAGAGAACAATGGCATGTGCCAAGTGACCCTGATTTTGCCCTTATAGAGTTCTTGCAGTGCTTTACAAACAGGAGTGAATTCAGGCTCTGTGAGATGAGTGTTATACGCATTGTACTGATACACAGTGAGAGATTTGCTCAGGTCACGCAGTGAGTCAGTGGCGGAGATTAGAGATGGAAGCCATGAAGCCTGACTCCCAGACTCATGTTCTAACCACTGCGAACACTCCCTCCACCTCCCACAGGAGTTATGTGGCTAGCACCCAGGAGTGGAAGCCAGGAAATCTGGGATCCCTTACTGGTCCTGCTGATGGATAACTGTGCATAGGCACCAACTCTGTGGGTGCTCCGGGGCTGGAGCACCCACGGGGGAAAATTAGTGGGTGCAGCCAAGCTCCCCTCACCCCCCGCCCCATCTCCTCCTCCCCTGAGCGCACCACAACCCCGCTCCTCCACCTGCCTCCCAGTGTTTCCCGCCTGTCCGCCTCCAAACAGCTGTTTGGCGGCATTAACAAGCTCTGGGAGGGAGAGGGAGGAGTGGGGACGTGGTGCGCTCAGTAGAAGAGGCAGGGAAGAGGCGGGGCCAGGGTGGGGATTTGGTGAAGGAGTTGGAATATTGACAGGGAGGGGGTGGAGTTGGGCTGGGGCAGGGCCACCCAGAGGATTCAGGGGGCCTGGGGCAAAGCAATTTCAGGGGCCCCTTCCATAAAAAACGTTGCAATACTATAGAATACTATATTCTCGTGGGGGCCCTTGCGGGGCCTGGGGCAAATTGCCCCACTTGCCCCCCCCTCTGGACAGCCCTGGGCTGGGGACTTTGGGGAAGGGGTTGAAAGGGGGCGGAAGAGGCGGGGCAGGGGCTGGGCCTCATGGAAGGGGTGGAGTGGGGGTGGGGCTGGAGGCGGAGTGGGGGTCAAGCACCCATATGAAAGAGTGGAAGTCAGTGCCTATGTAACTGTGGACCCTTGGGGGAGTCACGCAGATCTCTTTGAGTTTCAGTTGCCCACTTGGAAAATGAGGATAATGGTCCTGACCTAGCTCACAGGGGTGGTGTTTGTAAAGTGCTTTGAGATCCTCTGAGGGAAGGTTAGGGAAGGTACAGCACCTAGCCCAACAGTTCTGGCTCCTCTGGATTTTACTGCAATAGAAATAATAAAGGTGCTATATAAATGTCGAGCGTTATTCTTATGTATTTATTATGAGGAAATGCTGCACTCATTGAGTTAACAGCTTTTCCCTGGTTCATGTGCCTAGCAGCTCATTAATTGCTATGACTGTCAATCTGTGCTCTCTGCATCTGAGAGGTTAACAGGATAAAGCATCTGTTCTCCACCGCCTTCTCCCCCACCACTGCACAGCTTGCAGAGCAGCTGAAGCTCTCTGACCCATTGCTACTGGAAAGACCTGAGCAGGAACAGAACCTGGAACCCGACTGGCTCGTCCAGCTCCGAGCCCGAGGCCAACAATGGGAGGTGAGAATGATGGGATTTGGAGTGGCTCTTTCCGTCATGTTTCATGATTGCCACAGTCCTCTGGGGTGGGTGAGACAGGATGTGCTGTGTGACCAGTCTCTATGATGTGGTCAAGGTCCCAAGGGGATTTCTTACCTGGGTTCTGGAAGGCTTCTTCCTTCCCCTTCTTTCTTGGAAAGCACACTGTTGATACTGTGCAAAGCTCTGTGATGGCTAGCATCACAGGCCCTCTCCTGTTGGACCTCAAGGTCTCCATGGAAATGGGAGGGAATGTATCGCCCAGAACTCATAGTGGTCTCTGGGCTAGGCACTAGTGAGCCAAAAAGCATCATGCTGGGTAAGAAACACCTTCCCACGTCTTTTTTTTAGGAAAGTGATTAGAAGATGAGAAGGTTTGTTGTGCAAAGAGTTCCTCTTTGTGTGTGTGAGGATGTTGCAGGTGGTTTCATCTCTATATGCTTAGAGACTTGTCTTTCTCTCCAGTCCCTGTACCCTGCATATACGCTCCTGAGCAGTTTAATTTCCCATGAACGTGTTCCCTTAAAATGTAGGGTCTGTCTCCATGTTTTGTCTCTTTTTCCCCTCCCTGTGGCTCCCCATCCTGTCCCCTCCAAGAAGGACAATGGTCATATGCTGATCTCATCTACCATGGTGGAAATTAGCAGTAACTCCACTAAAGTGAATCAGGCCCAATAGCTGTATTCTGAACAGCTCCAGCCTTCCCACAGAGGGAGCCATTAACAGTGTCCTTGTGCCTCGTTCACCCTCTGTAGGATTTGAGTGATAGCCATTGGGTTGTTCACTTGCCATAGCAAGAGAACAGAGCCCCAGGATTCAGTGCGCCTCCTTGCTCACCCTCTGCTTGGGATGAATGAGAAGCGCAGGGGTGGGTGGCGTGGTGGGTGTAAGTAACTCTGACATGGTCTCTGGAGCTGACTGGAAGCTGGAGAATGAAGGAGCAGAAACAAGGCAGAGATCACTATCCACTATGTGGCTGTCATTCACCAAGAGCCCGCGTGGCTTTCACTCCGGTGACAATTATGTCTTGATTACCGGTGCCTTGGAGACCATTCTTCTGGGTGTCCCTTTCTAGTTTTCCCTTTCTTTTGTAACATTCACTTTTCAAATCCTTTCAGAAGGAAGGCGACCTCCCCAACTTGGCATCTGCTCAGCCAGAGCTCTCCAGAGCCAGCGGATCCACAGCAGGTAAAGAAAGGAACGAACACATTGGCCCAGATCCTCAAATATATTTAGGCACCTAAATACAAAGGAAGTTAGGTGTTACATACCTTCGAGGATCTAGGCCGCTCTGGGTAGAGATAGAGGGGTTCTCCAAATGTGGAGCATGACCAGATATATGGGAGACCAGTTGGAACAGACTGGAAACTGCCTCCTTGACCCTCTGTGTTGCTCTCCCAGGATAGCAAAGACTCCGAGTCTTGCTGGGAATCTCTCAAACATACTCTAGAAGTGGACCGTGCATCGCCACCTCCCCACAAAGGGTGTTGGGTGGGGGACCTCGGTGGAGCTCCAGGAGTGTGATCCTGTCTCTGCTTGGCCAGGGATCTACAGGGTTGGGTCTGGGTGCCCTGTGGATCAGTGACTTAGTAGTGACATTGCCCAGCCCATGGCCTGCTGCACCTCCCCATGGAGCTGAGGGAGGGTGGAGATTAACAGCTGCAGCTAGGAAGTTGCGGAGCTTTTGGCAAGTTTTGTTCCCTTCCCAGTGTGTAGGTAGACAGGGAACAGGAGGCTGTGGGACCCTCAGAATTTCTGAAGTCCTCCTCTTCTTCTCACCCTTCTCAGTTGGCTCTGCCTCCGTCATGGCCCCATTCTAAGGGGTTCTTGCACCTGGAGGCATATTGCCCCTCCTGTCTTTTACCACCACCCTCTCCCCACTAAGGAGGTAAAAGCTCTCCTGTGTTGGTTTACCTGTACCAATGTCCCACACCTTAACCACTCTTATTCCTTTGGAGTCTTTTCTTGCTGTGTCTCTCAGGCCCACTTTCCATGTACAAAAATGGCACCGAAGGGAATTCTATTACCCTGAATCATTCAATAAAGCTGTAAATATACTGAGTAAATTCCTGGGATCTGTTTTCCAGACAGAGATCTCCGTCATGAGTTTGCACAAAACCCAGGCTACCAGCACAACCTAGAGTTCCAGCAGTATAACCCCCCTGCTCCTGAGAGGACAGGCCAGTACCAGCCAGGTCTACAGGAGAACGTGTCCTTCCCGCCTGGTGCATATTCCAGGGTGGAGGGGTCAGAGCAGGCCATAGCTTCTGTGCCACCTGATGCCATGCAAGAGAATCGTCCCACAGAGGTCAGCTTTGGGGCAAACCTCTCTCTAGAGGGAATTTCAAATGACCATTCCCCACAGGTCTACCAGCCACCAGGTAAGCTTGCCTGAGCTGTGCTGCAGGCCATCTGTGAGGATTCCTGGGAGGAGGGTTGGGAAAATGTGTTTTGGGCGGGGGGAGAACAGGACACATACATATTGGACAGTTCAGATGAGAGATGGAACTGGAGTGTTCGGCTCCTGAACGTTGAGAAGTTCAGGCACAGATCTCAGCGCTGGGGTTTCTCTCCATTCCGGGGAATAGGTGGGCCAGAGGTGGGTCTGAACCACCACTTTGTTCTGACTGTTTTTTCTATGAAAGCTCCTGCACATGCCTGTGGTGGTGGGTTTTCTTTCTGGAAGCGTGGAATGTCGCCGGAGAGTTCCCATGTTTCCTCTCTGCTGAGAGGTTTGTCTGCGTGAATGATGCTCACTGACGGCCTTTGCTTCATCTTGGTCCCATTTTAATAAGATCCCCGCTCTAGCATTAGGGCAAAAGTGGTTTGCGTTTTAACCTGGTGCCTCCTGCGCACAGAGCATTTCACCCTGGATTTGCTGTCTTGGGACTGTGTCTTATCCAGCAGAGAGAAGACCAGTGCTCCAAGGGTACGTCTACACATGGAGCTGGGGGGGTGATTCCCAGCTCCAGGATACATCCCCGCGCTAGTTTGGCTCGAGCTAGCACACTGAAAGTAGAGCATAGCCAGGGCAGTGGGAGAGGCAGGAGGGGCTAGCCACCCCAAGTATGTACTTGGCCAAGACACTAGCCCATGCTCAGGGTGGCGAGCTTCTTCTGCTGCTCCTGCTGCCATGGCTACACGCTATTTTTAGCATGCTCTGTAGACGTACCTGAAGTGTCTGCAGCTCCTAGTGCAGAGGTGGGCAAACTATGGTCCACGGGCTACATCCAGCCTGTGGGACCCTCCTGCCAGGCCCCTGAGCTCCTAGCCCGGGAGGCTAGCCCCTGGCCCCTCCCCTGCTGTTCCCCCTCCCCGCAGCCTCAGCTCACTGCGCTGCCGGCGCAATGCTCTGTGCTCTTGCCAGGCAGCGCAGCTGCAGAGCTGCAGCCTGACCCAGTGCTCTGTGCTGCACGGTGGCGTGGCTGACGTGGTCGGGGAGCGGGAGTGTGGATAGGGGTCAGGGCGGTCAGACGGCAGGGAACAGGGGGGTTGAATGGGGGCAGGAGTCGCGGGGGAAGTCAGGAAGGAGGTGGGGGTTGGATGGGACGGCGGGGGGCAGTGAGGGGCAGGGATTCCGGGGGGGGGGCCAGGGAGAAGGGGTGGTTGGATGGGGCACGGGTCCCGGGGGGCAGTCAGGAATGAGAGGAGGGGTTGGATGGGGCGGCGGGGGACAGTCAGGGATGGGGGGTCCAGGTGCGGTCAGGGGGACAGGGAGGGGTGGATGGGGCAGGAGTCCTGGGGGGGCCATCAGGGGGCGAGAAGCAGGGGGGGTCAGATATGGGGCCAGGGTCGGGCCACGCTTGGGTTTTTGGGGAGACGCAGCCTCCCCTAACCAGCCCTCCATACAATTTCAGAACCCCGATGTGGCCCTCAGGCCAAAAAGTTTGCCTGCCTCTGTGCTAGTGTGTAGTGTTGAGGGTGAGCAGGAAGCTGCCCAATCTCATTGCCTTCGTTCCTGGGCTGAGCGAGTCCTCTCCCTGCTCGGCACAAGTGCCAACAGTCCAAGGCCGATCTCGAGCTGGCATTTTGGGCCACCAGGAAGAAGCGCCTGGCCCTGTGCATTGTGGTTACCACGGGGGAGTGTGACAGAGTACAACAGACTGTCACAAGGGTGGTAGTGCTAGTGCTGGAGGAGGGGACCAGCACCTAACTCTGCCAATGCTCAGGGAAGAATAAACAGGAGGAGAAGCAGATTTTGGTGCCCAGCTGCAATGGACTCTGGTTGTACCTCTGGGTTTGCACAGAGAGTGACTGTGTGTGCCTAGATTGATTGGGCCTGTTCCTCCAATGGCAGCATCTTGCTATTAAGCAGCCAGTTGGGTTGGTACCTCGATACCACACCAACGATTGCATTAAATTGCCCCCACTGGAGTTTCATATAAGGGGCATGCGTGCCCCTCCCCCCCCCCCCCCGGCTGAATCCTGAATTGTGTCATTCTCTCTGCTCTTTAGGGAACGCTGTGAGGTTTCAAGGACGCTCCCAGCCCTTTGGGGTTCAGAAGAACATTCTGGAACAGCAGGTGAGAACAAGGGGGAGCCAGGTGCCACGATGCACAGGATGTGCTCAGACAAACCCTGTTCTCCTCCCTGACACCCAAGTGTGACCCCTCCCTGACCTCTCCACCCCAGCTGCCCACTAGCACTCACCCCATGGGCCTATTGGCCCATGCTATCTTCTGCCTCTTGCTGCTCCCCTTCCCTGAACCTAGCTTCAGCTGCCAACATGACCTTCCTCCCCTAGCTGTGTCATGGCTCCTCAAACCCTGGGGCTGAGGTACTTCCCAGCTGTACACCCCTAGGAGATAGCTTGTTTCCACAGGGATAGTGCTGCACACTGGGTTCAACCCCTTGCTTTGGTCACCCGTCAGATGAGATTGGTGCTCTCAGTCTGATCCCTAATGTTTCTTTCACCGTGGTGTTAATTGGAACTGAAAAGCACGGCCCATATTCTCTCCCCATGTCTTGGGCTGCTCATGTGATGCAAAGTGCTGGCTTCTGCCTCTCACCAGCCAGCTGAGAATTCCCTAGCGCAGGGGAGCTGATGGAAAATATCCCTGTACCCCAGAATCTTGGTGTAGGGGGCATGCTGTGGAGGTGGGACAGTATATGCCTGCGCGACACCAGTTCACCACTGGCATATGCTTCCATAGGGACCTCAGCCAGCTGGCGTGAGATAGAGCTCCTCCAACTTAAGTTGATGGGCCGGGGCTGGTGCAGATGCACCATGAGAATCAGGGAGCCATAACAAACTCCCCGACAGAATCCTCTCTCCTGCTCTGAGATCTGCTTGGCTCAGGAGAGAATCTAGCCTCAGACCTTTCTGCAGGGCCTAGAATAAAAGGGATCGTAAAGGAGGGGTCCTGTTGGAATGAATGCTGCCGCCTCTTGGAATGGCTGCTGGGTAGTTCTTTACAGCCCCACTCGCCCAGTTTCCCTTGCCCCTCTCCAATGCACTGATGCCCTTTATCTCTGGTACCAGAGTGTGTTGAATGCCAGGGCCCGAACCGTCTCAGAGAGCTCCACCATCTCCGTGGAGGAGGACGCCTTGCGACCCCCAGAAGGCACAGGCGAGGGAGTTGCCGTAGAGCGGCCGTCGACGGAGGGGGCAGAGCGAGAGGAGGCAAAGGTGAGGGGGGAACTGTGCTGCTTCAAAGCCATGCCCCCAGCCTGATTCCCCTCTTACATCAGCAGGGCTGCAAGAGAGTTACTCCTGATCTACACCGCAGGGAGAGCAGAATCAGGCCTCACGTGCCCTCTCGTTTGGAGGCATCACCAACTTCTCACTCACCTCCCGGCCAGCCTTTCGCTGCCCGTATGGCTGGGAGTGCTGCAGTCAGTGCACCCGGGTAGAATGGGCTTCCCCCCGTCCCTGCTGTCTCCAGGCTGATATGCTGAGGCCCTGCTCTTCTGTCCCCTCCAGCAGTGGGGTGGGGGTGGTTCTGGGGTCCTCAGCCCTGCTCTCTGTCCTTGCTGCACGGCGACGTAGGGATGGGTTTCCTCTCCTCTCCCATCACAGCAGTGAGAAGGGGCTGGGTTGCCCCGAACCCTTTCTTTCACCCAAGAAAGCTGCGGGGGTTGGGAGGGGTGAGGCTGGGTTCCACCCACCACCTCTGAGTTTTCGTGCGGTGGTGTCTTTAATATATTGCTGTTATTTCAATGATTCCAATCCCAATAAGAACCTGTGTTTCCCAGGGCTCAGGGTTTGGCTGGTTCAGTTGGTTTCGATCAAAGCCCTCCAAGGAGGTGACGCCTTCCAGAGATGTGTCCGGCCCTGCCCCAGTCTCTGCTGCACTGGGGTCCCAGGTAACAAGAGGACTAGAGGGGGCTTTTTACGTCGCAGGGATTTCAGAGGAGCTCTTCTCCCCACCCTCAGTCTGAAGAGGGGCATTTCTCCTCTTACCTCCCACTCCCAGGATAGCGGAGGTGCTGGTGGAGCCTTGTGCCAGGACTGGAAGAGCAGAGGTGGCTTCAGGTCAGGGATGTAGGACCGTGGCAGAGGGGTGGGTGTGTGTGTGTGTGTGTGTGTGTGTGTGTGTGTGTGTGTGTGTGAAGTTTGCACACTGCCTGCACTATTGCTCCCTGTCACCTCCCTGACTCTCCCTTTCATGATCAAGTTTGCTTTTGCCAGTGTCCTCCCCCTTCTGGTGTAACCTCCCTGGCCCTCACACCGTGCACATCTCCATGCCAAGGCTGAATGGCCCAGAGTTCATTGCTGGCTAGAGGTAGTCCTGTGACCCTTGCTGTGGCAGGGGACTAAGCCCTTGGTGCATGCATGTTCTCAGACAGCTAACTGGTGCCAGATACCCTGTAAAGGGAACCATGGTGCATGGAGACACCCCCGTGGACAGACGGCCCAGAGGATAGTTAACACTGGGTACAGTTAAGCGAACAGGAACGACTGGTGAAATCGTGACCCTATTGAAGCCAATAGGAGTTTTGCCATTGACTTCAATGGAGCTAGGATTTCACCCCTTATCTTTATCTTCATCCATCCTCTACTAGTTTGTCTCTCCAGCTCAAGGGCACCACCCGACTGCCAAGGTTTTCACTACAACCGTGTGTTCTTTACATGCCACTGTACTTGGGGATTTATTTATCAGTGGGACAGAAACTGACAACTTGAGGTCTCCATCCTGAAGCAAATTCTCATTTCTAATAATTGTATATTTATAAAGTAACTTTGATCCAGAATGCTCTCCAAGAGCTCTGCAAACTCCGTGGGGGTCACTTGGCCTCTGCTGAAGGGAAAAGCAGCAGCTGATAGCAGCAAATGGCAACACTTCCACAGTTTTTAGTAGCTGAAGTGAAGAATAAATTCCCCCATTGGAATTGCAGGAGAAATGGTAGTGCCATTCCCCCAGATCCTGGCCACATTTTCCCATGGGTGTGTATGCAAATATACATGTACCCTCTCTGACAGTGGCCAGCACCAGATGGTTCAGAAGATGCAAGATGCAGGCAGATGTGAGGTGACCTGGCCCCTGTGAAGGTCTTGGCCTCATCTTGGAAGTTAGAGATAAGTTTAAACACTGAAGCATGAGGTTTTAGCTCCCTCCCAATATTCTTTTTGTGACCACTCTTTAAATAACCATGGGGCATCAGGAACTCATTGTTACTTCCCATCCCATAGATGGCACCTTCTGCCCCATAGCACCCCCTAGCACCACGCTGGAGTGTTGGTTCCATTCTAATGCAGAGAGGTGTGTGCTGTTTATTGAGCTCTCCAGCAGACTGGGCTCCACCCTGCTTCGCTTATGAGCTATGACAGTATCACAGGGCATCGAGGACAAGATGATGTGGCTAAAATGACGAGCAGTGGGGTTAACCTGTCCCCGTAGCAGCTGCCCCGCAGCGTGAGATAGGGCTGATGCGGCCGCCTGCCTAGCCTTGTGTCTGAACTCCCTGGGTTTTGTATGATCAAGGAGTCTTTTGGCTTGGCGGTGCTTCCTGGGACGTAGCGAAGCAGAGCATAATGAATCTGCACTAGGAACAAGCTGGCCTCTGGGGGGTGAGCACAGAGCTGCTCTTCCTTTCTTCCCTGAGAAGGTTTCTTCCCTCGGAATTGGTGTGTGTTTTTCTTTCATCAGGAGAAGGATGCACCAGCCCCATGTCCCTCTCCCCCTCCTCCAGCCACTGGAGCAAGCTCTTCATCATCTCACCCTCCTCGCCTGCTTCCGGCTTCCCCCAGCCCTCTCTCCAGAAGCTCAGGTAAATACAGGAGAGGCCACGAGCGCTGTCCTTTTTTGGAAGCAGGCCCATGTTGTTGCTAAGGTTGTTTTGGTCACAAGATCCTGGAATGAACCAAACGTTTAGAAATCTCTTTTTTGTTTCCGCAGCTATGAATGAAGCTAAAGGCTTACAGGGCCCCAATGGCAGGGAATCAGCAGCCTTTCCTGGGGCTGGAGGCCAGGTGAGGGACGAGGGCAGGCTCTGTAAGTGTGGGGTGATTCTTGTTCTTTCTATTTCTTGTTTTGGTGGGAGGATCTTTAGTGTGTGGGAGGGAACAGGAAAGGGGAGATAGGTTAGACGGCTCCTTTGTTTGTGGTTTGCCTTGGCAGAGGAAACAGGGAGAATCTTCTGCCAGCCCTGTCCATCTCCCCCACCCCGTGACCTAGGATATTCCTTTGGCTTCTCTGAACCCCAAAGGAGGGACCAGCTGTTATTTTCCCTCTGTTTCCTCTTTCAGGCTGACTCACATGGCCCTCTCTCTGGTCCTGGTGGTCTCCTTCTTGCCCCTAGTAGAGGGCAGGTCCCACTCTTCAATCCTGCTCAGGTTCCTCAGGTATGGAGGCTCCTCCTGGCTTATAACCACACAAGGCATCTTAGCTAGCGGGCCCGCCACACAGGGGCTCCCTGACTTAGGAGGGATGCTGGGATCCTCACAAAGGTAAAGTCAGACCCATCCAGTCTCTGATGGGAGAGGCATGGATGCTCCCTTTTGTCTGTCTCCCAGCTGGCAGAGAGAGAGAGAGCATGGTTGATGCCTCCAGAGATGTGGGAGAGATGTCCTTGTAGCCCTCTCAGTTGCAGATTTAGGGCCAGCTTTTCTGCTTTGTCGAGATCCACTGTGCATAGTGCAGGTGGGTGGGGGGCATCAGGGAGCTGGTCCCCTGATTCTCTGCCCGACCTCAGCCTTGGTGTGGATTAGAGAAGGGACCATCTGGCAACTGAAGACAGGTGTTTTGGCTGTGCCTTCTCCTAGTCTGCTGTGGGGAAAGGGGGAGCAGGAGCACATTCTGCTCAATTGACTGCGTAATTTCCAGAGAGCCTAGTCCAGAGAACCTAGGGGGTGCTGCAGGCCAAGACTAAGTGTGTGTCTACATTGCAAAAAATACCCTGTGGCAGCAAATCTCAGAGCCCAGGTCAGCTGACTTGGACTTGTGCTATGGAACTAAAAATAGCAGTGTAGATGTTCCCGCTTGGGCTGTAGCCCAGGCTCTGAAACCCAGCTCAGAGCCTAGGCTCCAGCCCAAGCCGGAATGTCTACACTGCTATTTTTAGCCCTATGAGCCCGAGTCAGTTGACCCGGGTTACTGAGGTACGGTGAGAATGCTGTGAGGCCAAGGGACACCCAGTGCTGGAGTAGGAAGGGGCAGCAGGCCAGGAGCTGTCTGTGGGGTCAGGGCTGGAATAACAGGCTGGGTTTGAACTGTGTTGGCAGAGCTCCCTGGGGAAAGCTTGCAGAGACCCTGCCGGCACTACACGTGGTCCTGTCTGTGCTGCCCATCCCTCACACTCATGAGCATTCGCTCCAGACAAACAGAACTGGGCCAGCCCCAACCTGTGTCTGACTCGCTAACTGGAGAAGCTCTTATCTTGCCTGCCAAAATATTGTGGGTTCCTTCCATTTTTGGTCAGCCTCACAACTAGCCTGTTACTTACAGTATTTCTATCCTTCACAGCTCTCCACTGCTGCCTCCCTTGGACTTGGCCAACCCAAGCGGCTCTCACAGCGGCGCTACCCAGCCCAGCCGTGACAAGGCGCTACCCAGCCTGGCCTGTCTACCAAGTCTCCTGTGGAGCAGAGGCTGCAAGAGTCCTTGCCATGGGGACAGAAACAGACTATTCATTTGTACTGAGTCCCTGCCCTTTTTCTGCCCCTTTTCCTCTTTCCCCTAGGAATATTGCCAGTACACCTCCCCTTGCAAAGGGCGTCAATATTAAGGCTGGGGAGAGGTGGATTCGCTCCTTTCTGACACTGGGTATCCATCATTTGGCCAAGTGTCTAGTCAGTGATGATTGGCTAGTGGAAGGAGTTTTCAGGGAAGTTCCTGTAAGGGGAAAGGTATATCGAGGCTGGATTTCAGAAGAAACATCCTATCAGTGATGTCTCCGAGTCTGGGGAATTTTTTCCCAAGGACCATGCTGGAGTCCTCATCTCTTCACTCACTGGAGTCTGGAATGGCCAAAGCACTGGTGTATATATTGCAGGGAACAATCCCACAGTGGCCAGGGGTGGGACCCAGGGACTGGCTCTAAACTGCAGATCTCTTCCATCAGACATGTAATAGCAATGGTAACATGAGTAAATGTATGTATGGCCATTTGACTGGCTGCCATGCAGGACATCAGGTGCAGATTGCATGTTTGCTCCCAGGCTGGGGAGAGCCAGGAGTGCTGTGAAGACAGTACATGCAGCTCTGGGTGGGAGCAAGCTCATGGCATTTAAATGCCTCCTCAGGCCAACCGGAGGAGTAAGGTTAATTGTCTCTGGCGGGAGCAGCATCCAGCCAAGAGGGGCCATCGATCACAACATAAAGCCAGTGGAGACTGAGAGTGCATCCTCCCACAAAACATCTGCCATGGGAATGGTTCAGGGGTGATTCAGGGGTAGCCAGAGATTGCAGTGCCTTCACATTTGTATAAGATTCTTGACGATAAAGGACATATTTGTATGGTCTCTAATAGCACCTACGCTGCCTTTGTATTTAATGTTTTTGGAAATAAAGTCAAAATACGTTTACTGCCCTGCTTCCTGGTCTTCTACATGTTAGGCAAACTCAACACGGATCAAACATATGCTATCACTTAGGCCTCTGATTTTGACCTCTGGAGGGGATGAACCTGAATTAAGTGGCTGGTTGTCATGGAAACCTGTTTTAAAGAATAAAAATATTGTGGTCCAAATTCCTCATTGATGAAACTCCATTGACTTCAGTAAAGTTATCCCCAGGATGAATTTGGCCCAACATCTATTTTTATACACAGTCTCTGTCGCTCTGTGCAGAGAGCTGTGGGTCCATGCGTTTGGATAATGTTTGGAATTTCCTGGCCCTCCTGTCAAGAGATACAACTCAGCTGTTATTTAACAGCAACCACCTAAAACCCTACACTTTGCAATAGTGACCCTGCAATGACCTGGCTAGTGCTGTGGGATATTGCTTTATAAGGACTTCTCAGTGAAAGCCAGGCACCGAAACCATTTAGCATGTGTCACTGTAAAGACATGCTGTCCCAATGACAGTGAGCATACCATGGATTAGCTCTGTAGTTCCCAACTGTGCTCTGTGACCCCCAGGTGCAGAGAGGGGTGGATGGGAGCACAGAGGGGGTTCTGGAAGCATGGGGGAAGTCACACAAAACATGTACAAACTCTCAATTCCCTGCCAAACCCGCCTCCCCATGTATTGAAAATGATAGAAAGGGGAGAGCCATCTCTTTGGTTATCCTTCATACTGTGCTTAGACATACACTTAACTGTAAGTGTGTGAATCACGCCATTAACTTCAGTGGGCCTACTCTGGCTTAGTTAAGCAGGTATGTAAGTCTTGTAGGATCAGCTTCTTAGACTGTATGCTCTTTAGAGTGGAGGACTTGTCTTCATCTAGGTTTGTACAGCAACTGGGACCCAGAGTCTGATTGGCCCACTACCTACTATTGCAGTCAAAACAATTAACAATAATTACCCATGCAATTAAAAATAACAACCCAAATAATGATTTGTTCCTTTCAGGCCACTATAGCAAAGTTTTTAAATGTAAACACATTGCCAGTTAAAAGGGGTTTGCTATTCCAAGGTCCCCATGTCTAGGTGCTCCTTGACAATTCCTCAATACACAGCTATAGTGCTGTACCCTGCAGCTAGTGGGTCAGTGCAAACGAGTGCAGAATGTGACTGTCCCTGGAAGTTATTAGACCTTCTGCCAATAAAAGTGTATTCGGATTATAACAATTGTCATCTAGTCCAAAAATCCTGTGTTGGACAGTTCCCAGTACCAAATAGTTCTGAACAAGATGCAACAAAGGCCACAGTAAATAATTATTGAAGGACCAGCCTGTTGGAGAAGTTCCTTCCTGTCCCCCAAGGGCTGAATTCTGCTCTGAAGCATGAGGGTTTCTATTTCTTTATCCTAGTGAATGCAACTGTGGTGGTCTGATTATCCCTATAAGCCTCCAATCCCTACTTGAGTCCTGCTAATGGTATCCTGTGGCAATGAGTCACACAGGCTAATAATATTCTGTATATAATAAAATTTTGTTTCCTGTGGCCTTGCATGAAAAGTAGTCTGAATTGGGTTATGATGTCTGGGTGGGGCACTGGCCTCACCTCCTCCCACTGAACTCAGTGGCGCTGTCTACAGTTCTGTCCCACATCCTTGGGAGGGGGCACCTACCAGGGCTAGCGATCAATCCTACGTAAGTTTCTTCTGCTCAATGGGTGACCCTCCCCAGATCCCAGCCAAGCTGGTAATTAATCTACCTGTTAGGTAATGGCAGCTATTGATTCTTGTCTCAGCCCATCTTAGAGGCAGTCAGTAACAACCATGCAGCATGTGACTTCAGTGGTGCACTACCCACTGAGCTAATGGCTCACCCAGCCAGGGCAGTGTCTGAGGCTCCTGTATATATGCAATTGTGAGATCAGGGGCAGCTGGGAACATATCCTAGCATGCATTGAAAGGATATGTTAATTAGGAACCCTCTGTTCCCTGCTCCTTTCTGCTACTTATGGGAGTTAGGACCATTCCTTTATGTACGCCACCAAATATATAAGCCTGTGCTGTGTGTGGCTGGACTTTGTCAATGCCCCTACACACAGACCAGTAGGAAGCACATCAGTGACTAATTGCATAGGATTTTGGAGCTGTGAGCCCTGAGGCCATAGCAGGGCCTTACACAGCTGTCTGGCATTTGTGGCCAGTCTTTGTAAGAGTCCATTTCTGGATGAGAAGTGTTGGCGAAAGCTGGAGCATTTGGTGAGAGGAGAGTGGTGAGTTATTCAGGGCCAGAGGGCCACGGTGCTTCCAGGTGCTCCTTGCCAGGCCCACAGCTAGAGGGTGTAGCATGAATTTCCTTCACAGCAAGTGCAGGAGCACCGCCAGCTTTTTTGCTGCCCTAGGTGGCGGAAGGTCCCGCCCCCGAAATGCCACCCCCGACAGAGGCGGCAGAAGGTCCCGCCCCTGAAATGCCACCCCCGACAGAGGCGGCAGAAGGTCCCACCCCCCTGAAATACTGACAACGAACGGGGCGGCCGAAGATCCGGCCGCCAAGGTCACCGCCCCACAAATATTAGTGCCCTAGGCGACTGCCTAGGTGGCCTAATGGGTTGCACCGGCCCTGAGCAAGTGAGCGCTGCTGGACCGATGGCTGCTGCCCAGTATCCTTCCTGCCCTTCTGGCATTTACTGTGGCTAATAGCGGTGCTCCCCACCCACAGTTCACCCATCCTGGCGAACTACTTGTCTGCCTTGTTTGGTACGTCCACACTGAGCCACATAGGCTGCTCCAGGCCCCAAGCTGATGGTAAGCTCGGGAGGAGGCCCAGCTCTGTTGGGAGATTGGGGGTTGTAACAGTCCCAGTTGAATGCAATCTTAGTGCTTACACAGATGAATGAAAGGCCTCAAGGGCAGGCTGGTGGGATTGAACTCTGCCGTAGTAAGAAAAACTCATTTGTTTGTGAAGGGGTTGCAGGGTATAGATCTTAAATTGTATCTGCTTTAGGGAGAGGTTCTGCCTTCATATAGGCATGTAAAGTGCCTGGCACAGTGAGGCCCTAAACCTGACTAGGTGCTCTGGATGTTCCTGCAGTCTCAATAATTAATCCTAATCAGGCCAACTCTGTAATGCTATGCCCCCTAGAAGGTATTGTACTGATCAGACTTAACCACATGTGAATTAAAGAGGGGCTCCTATGCTGGGGCTTGACAATGCTCTAGTGGGGCAGGCTGGAAGGACGTGAGGAAAGATGGTTCAGGGCAGTAGCCCAGAATACAGTAAACCCAGGTTCAGTGCTGTACTTTGGGCAAGTCACCTAGCCTCTCTGTGCCTCAGTTCCCCGTCTGTACCATGGAGATGATAGAACTCTCCTACCTGTTGTGTGGCTAAATATATTGGAGTGTGAAGTGCATTGTGGTCTACTGCTGAAAAGTGCTGTAGAGGAAACAGATATTAATATTAAGCTGAGAACACCCAGCTAGTGGTTTGGTGTAGCCTAGCACAGGGCGGGAGGTGATTAGTAACTCTGCCTGTGTATGTGTGTTAGGAACAGAGAGGGAGAATTTTCCAAAGCACTTGGTGACTTATGGGACTTGTGCTCCTAAATCGCTGAGGTGATTTTTAAAATGTCTCCCTTAGCAATTGCCACAGTGGGTGAGAGCAGGGGGTCCAGCTGGTAAGAGAGCCTGTGTGGGACAGTTCCCAGGACTAAATGTTTCCAAGGGAGGATGCAAGGAACCACACAGTGAGTAATTTGGAAAAACATGCCTATGGGATTAGGGGTGCTTCCTACTTCCCATGAGATAGTAGTTGGTTTATGACCTGAAGTATGTGAGTTTATATTGATTCCCATTTTTTTTCTTTTTCTTAATGATTAGCCCATTGAATGTAGCTGTGGATGTTGAGATTATCTATATAAATATCCAGTCTCTGTACTGAATTCTGGTGATCTCCTGGAGCAATGAGTGCTAATGCTAAAAGCATGGGCTTGCCTGAAAAGGTCAGAGGGAGAGTAGTCTGAGTTGGGTTATGAGGCCTCACCTCATCCCATTGAGCTCAGTGGTGTCAGCCATGAGCCTGTCCCAATGCCCTTAGGAGAACAGGCATCTGCCAGGGGAGCATCCCTCTGGCTTCTCCTGCCACACATGTCCCAACCCAGGGCCCCACGTAGCTGATAACTCATTCCCCTGCAGCAGGTGATGCTCTGCAAGGACAGCTAATGGCTCCTCTCTCAGGCCTTCCCAGAGGTATTGAATACCAAGTGACAAGTACCCAGTATGTGACCTCAATGGTGAGCTTCCCTCTGACCTGAAAGTGAGGTAATTAAGGATAGTACATAAGGCTCCAGAAAACTTAAAGTACAAGATCAGGGTGAGCTGGAAGCACACACCCATCATGCTTTGCAAGTATATGCTTTGCAAGTTCAGTGGTCCAGCAAGACACACTAGAGAGCCAGGAGAGTTCAACATTCAGGATTTATGCTTTCATATGCCTTTATACAATCACTTGCCCATAGACAAACAAAATCCCAACGTGCATAGCAAAGATATGTTAATAAGGTGTTCAGCATGGAAACAGGAGATGGGAGTGAGGCCAAGACAGTACAACATTCAGGCTTTCTTCTTTCCTCCATATATACAGTCGTCTTTCAACTATCCCCTCCTAAAAGTAGAGTTCTCTAAGTTCCTAGATTTTATCCCATATATGAGTGTACAATCACACTATAGTGCCCCCTGTTGCTGGGAAGCTGCCTATTGTAAAATCTCTATTGCATTTATTTGAGATAGCAAAAAATAATCATTCATTCCATAATCCGCTTACATAGTTAATATTATATTATATGCTTTTAAAGACTGAATCATCATGTACATATAACTCACATACTCTTTTCTTATGCACCATCTCTAAACTTGATTGGGGTCAAAGATATATTTCCCTGGGTTTGGGAATGGAATGTTCTTTCATGCCTTAGTATTGCACAAAGTCTGTGCATCGGGGGAGGCAGTGACAAGGAGAGGAAGGGCTGGGAGTGCCCTCCAATTTCTGTGCCCTCCCCATAAATGGACTGGCATGCTCTGACTGTGGGGGAGAACCCCACGGCCTGTCCTGGGGTGCTGCTACTGCCCGTTTGCCTCTCCTGTGTGTGCACTCTGTTCCACACCCCACCCTGACAGTATGCTCTGGGGGAGCCCCAGCTCACTGGGGATAGTAGCACCTGCACAGATGAATGAAAGGTACCAGGTGCTGGCTGGCAGGTTGGAGGTCTTGGTCTGAAAAACTCATATGTTTGTGATGTGTGTGTGTAAGGCTTGCAGGATAACGCTCTTGGATTGTATCCTCTTTAGGGAGAGACCCCACCTTCATACAGGCATGTAAAGTACCTGGTACAGTGAGGCCCTGATCCTGCCTAGGGAGTCTGGATGCTCCTGCAGTCTCAATAATTAATACTAATAACCCCCACTGTGTAATGCTATGGCCCTTGGAGGCCACAGTATTGATTGATTGATTTAGACATAACCCCAGCTGAATTAATCTAGTGCTGTGCATGATGAGTGGTGGGATGTGATTACAGCCTTAGCTAGCATATGGTGTTAGACACATAGGAGATTTTCAAAGTACTGAGTGTCAATGGGACTTTTCCACTTAATCCTTAAGGAATGTTTGAAAACATCTCCCTGGGCAATTGCCATAGTGGGTGTGAGCAGAAGTTCATCTCCAGTAGCCAGTTCCCAGTACTGAATGCTACAGAGAGTAGGTTCCTGGAGCCCCGTAGTTGGGAATTTGAAAAATCTGCTTATCGGAGATAAAACTGCAGGTGCTTTATGCAGATTTATATGCTTCTGATTTTGTTGCTAACAACATTCCCTGTGGCAGTAGATTTAAAACGGTGTCTTGTAAGAAAATGGTCAGAGGGAGAGTAGTCTGAATTGGGTTATGAGGCCTCTGGGGGGTCTCACCTCATCCCATTGAACTCAGTGGTGCCAGCCATGAGTCTGTCCCAAACCCTTGGGTGGGGGCTGGGCATCCACTAGGGGTTTTTTTCCTCCAGCTTCTCCTGCCCAATTTGCCCAAACCCAGGGCCCAACATAGCTGGTAACTCATCCACCTGCAGCAGGTGATGCCCTGCAAGGGCAGCTGATGGCTCTTGTCTCAGACCTTCCCAGAGGTATTGAACACTGAGTGACGAGCACCCTGCATGTGACCTCAGTGGTGAGCTTCCCTCTGACTGGATAAAATGTGTAGTTGAACACTATATAAGGCTCCCCCTAGCTAGGACTTTAAGCTCAGGATGAGCTGGAAGTACACTCCCATCATGTTTTGCAAGTCTATGCTAATTAGTGGTTCAGTGGTCCAGCAAGAGACACGAGAGAGCCAAGACCGTACAACGTTCAGGATTTATGCTTTCAAATGCCTTTATACAATCACATGCCCATAGACAAACAAAATCCCAATGTGCATTGCAAAGGTATGTTAATGAGATGTTCAGCGTTGAAACAGGAGATGGGACGGGAGTGAGCCAAGGACAGTACAACGTTCAGGCTTTGTTCTTTCCTCCACGTACACAGTCCTCTCGCAACAAGCCCTTGTAACGATCACAACCTTTCTAAAAGTACTGTAGAAGTTACCAAGTTTCCAGACAGCACCCTGTACAATACCTATGCTACTATCATACCACAGCACCCTCTTTGGGAAACCACCTGTTATAATAACCCCTTGTCACATGTTTTGAAGATAGCAAAATTCAACAGGAATGCCATAACCTGCGTGCTCCCTTAAAGTCCATATCATCGTTCTAGCTATGTGCATAACTTAGTGCACATACTTTTCTTCGTTTTGTTCTCATACCTTGCTTGGGAACTGAGATAATTTCCTCTGTGTTTGGGAGACTAATTATTCTTTCACTCCTGGTGCAGCGTTGGTTTCTATTAGTGGTGCTCTCTGTGCACACCCAGGAAAGAGAGAGTTGGGTTATTTGTACCCTGCCCTTCCTCTGCTTCCCCCCCCCCCCCCCCCCCCCCCGGCACTGGTCACAATCTGACTCAGACTAACACCCCCCTGGGCCTGCCTGCTCCGAGGAGCTCCTGTCTGTCTGCTTGTCCCACACTGCACGCTACCCCAGCGCAGGCTGCTGCAGACGCCAGGTGATATATGCTCTGGAGGAGACCCCAGCAGAAATGCAGCATGTGAGTGTCGTGGGAGGTGATCAGTGACTCTACTAGTAAAAGTGTGTGAGGGACGTGGGGGGAGATCGAGGGTCAGTGAGACTAGTGCTGAAACCTTCTTTGAAAATGTTTTCCTCTTAGCAGCTGCCATAGTGGGTGAGAGCAGGGGTCCATGTAGTCTGGTATCCTGTGTCAGGCACTTCCCAGTACTGAATGCTACAGAGGGGAAATGGAAGGAGCCCCATAGCGGGGAATCTGAATAAACCTGTCTGACGGGGTATGTCTATGCAGCAATTAAAAACCCGGAGCTGGCCCGTGCCAGCTGACTCGGGCTCGCAGGATCCGCTGGCTGCTGAGTTGTTTGATTGGGTGTAGACTAAACTTCCGGGCTCAAGCCTCAGCCCAGGTTCTGGGACCGTCCCACCTCGCTGGGTCCTAGAGCCCGGTGTTTAGTGAAGCCCGGAAGTCCACACAGCAATGAAGCAGCCCTGCAGCCTTAGCCTGGGAAGCCTGAGTCAGCTGGCACAAGTTATAAACCCAGCTGTGGGTTTTTAATTGCAGTGCAGACGTACCCTCAGAGAAAGGGTGCTTCTAACCCCTTGGAATTGCTGGTTGGTTTGTGTCTTGAAGCATGTGAATTTACAGTCCTTCCAAACTGATGGTGTTAGTACAGTATATATATATTTTTTAAATTGAAAGTACTAGTGAATGTAGTGGTGACTGTTGTGATTGCCCATACAAACAGATAAATGCTTAGTCTGTGTGCTGGTACTGTTTGACTGTAGCAATAGTGTCCCAGACTAATGTTGTGCTGTATATGAATAAAAAGTTGTCTCCTCTGGCCTTGGATAAAAAGAATCAGAGGGAAAATAATCTGAATTGGATTATGCAGACCATACATGGCATTAGCTACACTTCATCCCATTGAGCTCAGCAACAAGTCTTGGGAGGTGAGCATCTTCCAGGGGAGAAAGACCCTCTCTTCCCTCAGCTTCTCAGGCATATGTCCAAGCCAGGGCCCAGCCTTACTAATAAACTCATCCATCTGTATCAGCTGATACCCACAGGGCAGCTATTGGCTCTCAGACCTTCCACAAAGTATTGAGCATGAATGATAAATACCCAGCATGTGACCATAGTGATGAACTTCCCAGTGAGCCAGCAGCAAAGGCAGTACACGAGGCTGCAGCATTTGTATCATTTTAGGTCAGGGTGAGTTGGGGGCATCATTCTAGTATGCATTGCAATTATATGCTAATTAGGAATCCTGTCTCTTCCCCCTCTCTTACCATGCCCACCCATAGGGTATATAGCACATGTTTTCCTTTCACACTGGGTCAGCAGGGTGCATGGATCAGCATTTACATCACACTCCCCATCAGTACCCAACCCAAGCCGGGAAAGCTAATGATCTAACCAGTGGACCAAATTCGGTGATGAATCCTGGTCACATGCCACCTGAGGCACGTTGTTGCGCATACGCTAAGAAGAAGTGAGTCAGTTCTACTGGCAGATGCAGAGTGTTGTGGGGCCAAAGTTCTGTTTCCAATACACCAGGCAGCTGATGGTACAACTGATGGTGCCCTAAAAAACTGAGAAGCAGCCCACCAATAACAGACTGTCTCCACTCTGACTAAAACTCCCTGCCTAAACGTGTAAGGGTATGTCTACACTACCCGCCGTAACGGTGGGCAGCGATCGATCCAACGGGGATCGATTTATCGCATCTAGACTAGACACAATAAATCAGTGGTTCTCAAACTTTTGTACTGGTGACCCCTTTCACATAGCAAGCCTCCGAATGTGACCCCTCATAAATTAAAAATACTTTTTAATATATTTAACACCGTTATAAATGCTGGAGGGGAAGCGGGGTTTGGGGTGGAGGCTGGCAGCTCGCAACCCCCCATGCAATAACCTCGCGCAACCCCCTGAGGGGTCCCGACCCCCAGTTTGAGAATCCCTGCGATAAATCGACCCCCGAGCCCTCTCCCGTCGACTCCTGTACTCCAGCACCGCGAGAGGCGCAGGCAGAGTTGACGGGAGAGCGGCAGCAGTCGACCCACCACGGTGAAGACACTACGGTAAGTCATTCTAAGTACGTCGACTTCAGCTACGTTATTCATGTAGCTGAAGTTGCGTAACTTAGATTGATTTCCACACACCCCTCCCCCCAGTGTAGACCAGGGCCTAAGTCACTCTAGCTGTTGAGATCCATACTGAAGATATCTGCTGTGGGAGAAGCAGTTGACAGCATTAAGCATGTGGCTGCTAGGACCCTGGTGCCTGGTATCAGGTCAAGGCAAGAAGTATTCTGGGTAAAGGGCCTTCATTTCACCCTGAGGCACTCTTTCTGCAGGAGTTACACTCTGTTTGAAAAGGTACTTTGCCCCTTTGCAACCCATGTCATTGCTTCGGGGGGATGCATCTGCCGGAAGTATTCTAATTAGGCCGAGTTTTATGCCAGGAGCTTCAGTTTAATGCTTTATTTGCAATTCTAAATCTGCCTTCTCCTCCCTCTCAGCTGGAGCAGAGATTTGCTTCTGTGAGTGGTGGGTAGTACAGCTGACCCCTAGGCAATTATGCCTCACCCCCATGCGGAAAGCACACTCAAGTTGTTCAGAAACAAAACCATCTGTACTCCTTTCCATATTAAGCATCATTCAGCTACTGCTGGCCTTTTAGACAAGGCTGCGAGCGTGTTTATTAGCAATGGGTTTGGATTTGATCTCTCCCCTCTACCAAGCTTTTAAAAAGTCTGCCCCTGGGTTTGGACTTCACAGGTTGGGCCCATAGACAGGGCCGGCTCCAGGGTTTTGGCCGCCCCAAGCAGCCAAAAAAAAAAAAAGCGCCGCGATCGCGATCTGCGGCGACAATTCGGCGGGAGGTCCTTTGCTCCCAGCGGGAGTGAGGGACCGTCCGCTGAATTGCCGCCGAATACCTGGACGTGCGCCCCTCTCCGGAGCAGCCGCCCCAAGCACCTGCTTGCCAGGCTGGTGCCTGGAGCCAGCCCTGCCCATAGATACTAATCCTTAGAATAGACGATGGTGTAAAGGATTTGTGGGCATGAGTTTTGGACAAATGCATTATTCAGAGCAATGCAGGCCTTCTTAAATGAGCACTAATAAACCCTTTATCCCTCCCCATTGCATGGAGGTCGCATTTTAATAGAAAAAACTATTATGAACGCTCAACAGCTTGTCTCACTCACCAGTAGAAGTTGGCTTGATAACAGATATTACCTTACCCACCTTGTCCCTCATGTAGGTACTAAGCAAAGCAGGAAAGCATCAGTGAAAACTAGAGCGGCCAGCAAGCATCCCTCTTCATTGGCTGCTTCAGGTAGCGCTTAGATCTTCCTAGCAGAGAGGCAAGTGACTGAAATAGGTCATCCGAGTCTCTATGTAAAAATCCAGCTGGAGTTTCTTGGGTTGTTCTTTGCTGCCCACAACTCCCACCTTTACCCAAAAACCACAGAGGGAGCCTGATCCTGAGCTGGTGTAAATTGGCATAGCTCCATTGGTTTAAATGGACCTCCATTGCTCTACCCCAGCTGAGGATCTGGCCCGTAAGAGATAGGGATGCAGTCCCAGAAACCCACAGTGTTTTCCGAGGGCAGGATACTGAAAGGCATGAAATCTAATATCAAAACCTAACAACAGTGGGGGAATAGAGATTCTTTGGGATTCCAGGATGAAAGTGAAATTGAACCTCCCAAATCCTGGGATTAGGGTTCCCTAATTCTTCGTTCGGTGCAAATCAAAGGATTAGTGTCGTGGGAAGGGGCAGGGTTCGCACATCTGGGCCTCACTATTTTACACAGGCAAGTAGGGACTCCGCCTTCCTGACAAATAGTTTAAAAAAATTCACTAACGTCCCCAATAAATTCCTCTTCCTCTGTCTGGCCACAAGGTGTCTCCTACACTTGGAGCAGAGCTCAGCTGCGCGCTGCGTCCATGGGAATGGCACAGCTTGTGGAAAAGCATGTGCAAACAGAGAGAGAGAATGAAAGCCCTTTGCCCTTCGCAGGCACATAGAAAATCCCCTCCAAATAAGAGCTTGGTCTGCCCTCCCATCAACACTTCAACGTCGGAAATACTTTTATTTTTAAAAATGCTTCTGCTTGGTTGTTTCACCAGCTGCCACTGACTTGATATTGTCCATCCTGAAGTCAGAGAGGAACTGAGGCAGCTGCTTAGAGAGACAGCCAGGATGCCATGGGCAAAGAGATCTGTTCCAGAGGGAGAGCTTTCTGAGGCAAGAGAAGCCTGTGTTAAATCAGGACAGCTTCCCATGCAATGGGACCAATAATCGGAACCAGGTCTGTGACCTGTTCGTGAACAGTGCATGGGTCGCAAAGTGCCAGCTCTCCCCTTGGGACTCCTCTAACTGCGTGTGTGTTTGTGCAGGAGTGGAGGCAAGGAAAGCTACCTGGGTTAAGATGGATACGATCTTTCAATCCAGCTCTGATTGCTCAATATTGCTCAAGAAATGGAAACTCTTCAAGGTGATTCTTCTCAGGATTGCTGGTAGGAGTGAGTGACCTTGGGCAGCAGCACTGGAGAGACCCAGCTGTTCATTTCTGTGTCATGCTGTATCTATGGCCTCCCCAGGTGCAGAATCTGACCGCCTGGCCTCTTGCACATGCAGAGAACAGTGCCCACAGCACCACATCCGCAGACAGCTCCACTGGCTCCCTCTTCGCTGCAGGCTCCTTTTCAGGAATTACGTGGAGGCCAGATTGGGCTGGATCGATGCTTGGAGGGTTCATGCCCAGATCTACCCTTCCCCACTGTCTCCCCTTTCTTCAGACCCTGCCAAGGGCTCTCCACAGGTGAGGGGATCTGCAAAAGAGGCAGGAGAAAGTGTGTGTGTGTGTGTGGGGGGGGGGGGGGGATGCGTATTGTCTCTATCACTCCAGCACCCTTTGGAAACAGGCAGCAGAGGGATGTTAATACAGTCTATGGCAGCCCTGCTTTAAGTCAGCAGGCAGCTCACTGATAGGGAGCCAGGACAGAGCTTCAGGGAGCTGAGAGCTAATAGAGGGAACCGGGTCTTGACCTGGTGGCCCCATATCCTGGTGGATCTATGGTGATCTGTGGGCCAGAATCCTGCTTTCTTGTGTGTGTGGAGCAAGCCCCACCTCCTAGCCTTCCTAGTGGTAGAATCCAGAGGGAGCTCTGCAAGGGGGCCCCCTACATGGGTATCTGGCAGAGGGGCACAATCCAGCCCTTTACCTTTTATACTGGCCAAGAGGAGGCCACACAGAACTCAGGGAAGGGCAAGGGGAGGGCTTCATGACCAGAGGAGTCTCTGTCATCAGGTTGCTCTGTAAGCAGGGACATGTGTGGTGCGGTGGTGGCACAGTCAGCAGAGCAGAGGGCCAGTGAGAGAGAGGGTCCAGGGTCTCCTCGCACGAACTGGAATGCTGCAAAAATTATACCTGGTGGTGCCTGTCAGGTCTCACACACTTGCTTGGGCGCTGGGAGTTTCTGAAACTGTTTAGAGAGACCCCTCAATTTCTAGTTCAGCTGTGTTGGGGGTTGTCGTTGGCCAGATTGCAGGGCTGAGCTTTTCAAAGCTGCCTAAGAGACTTGGATGCCCAGGTCCCATTACTATGAATGTGGGTCAGGTGTCTGAATCCCCACAGCTGGCTTTGCAAAACCTCAGCCTTTCAGTTTCACATAAGCTTGATTTTCTGGGAGGATTCTGGCAGTGCAAGCGTTGATGTGCCAGATCCCTGGAGTCTTGGTTTCCTGTCTCCAAGAATGGCCAATATGTGAGGCTTCAGTGGAAAGTGGCAAAAGACAAAAAAAAAAAAAAAAAAGAAAAGAAAAGAAATGAGTGCACCTTGCCAAATGTGCAGTAATGTGTTGGAGGGATTCTCCATTGACCCTTATGGTGACGGAGCGAGGTCCTGAAGCATGTGATTGCAATTAGCATAAGTACAAATGCTATTTATTGGTCAGACAGTTATCCAGCCACAGTAATGATAATAAAAATAGCCTGGATTCCCCTCTCCCCCACCTATATCTGCATGCAGAACTCTCCACACCTGTGCAGATTGGGCATCGGACACCATCCCCTCCCCCTGAGGATCCCAGCGAGGTGCCATGGAAAGTGGGGCAGGCTAGAGGGAGGGGTTGGGAATGTGCATGGAGGCATGTCATATCCCCTCCTCATATCCCAGATACCCTGAAGAAGACAATGCAGCCTGGGGCTGTGTTATTTTTTCTGGGTCCAGATGGCGGTGGGCCCAGAGCCCATGCAGAAGCACAGGGCCTCTGCGGAGATGACCCCGCCATCCCATGGATCCTGAGCATCTGCCAGATTTGGGAACTGGTGAAGAAACCCCACCCCCAGCTAGAAGCAAGGGGAAAAGCTCCATTACTAAGGCTCTTTGTGGAGATTTCCTCTCACACAGCCCTTTCCTGCTTGCTGTGCTGCAGGAAAAGGGGACCCAGGCCAGTGCGTTGCATCTCTCTACAGCACCTTCAATCCTAGCCTCTCAAACCCTTTTGTCAACATGGATGAAGCTACCATCCCAGCACCGCTATGAGGTAGGGGAGCTTCATTACTCCCTCTGGGCAGGTCACAGAAGGTAACTGACTGGCCCAAGGTGACACAGCAAATCTGTAGGAAAAGCTTGAATCGATCCCAGGTCTCTTGACTACCAGTCGTGTGCCTTAACGTCAAACCCATCCTTCCTATCCCAGACAGCATTTTCCTCTATGATCTTCCCCTGCAGCGGCGAATCCAACCAGTTGACTGCACAATGGATTGCCTGTGATTTGTCAGCCGACAATTTCAACTGCCAAGTGAAGGTTACTAGTAAGTCCATGGAACAGCATTATTATTAGTTACATAACAGTCGCTCCCACAGATCACACCTGAGAACAGGACCTGGCAGAGATAGGCACCTTTAAACCTATCGTGAGAGTTAATTCCTGCTCCAGAGGAGTTTAAAATCTAAATAGAAAAGAGAAACAATGGAAGTATCATTAGCCCCATTTTACAGATGGAGAACTGAGACCCAGAAAGACATAATAACTTGCCCAAGGTCATACAGGGAGTCTGTGGCTGAACTGGGAAGTAAAACCAGATTTCATGAGTGTTAACCACAAGACCAGCCTTCCTCACGAGAGCCACCTTTGAATAACAGCTGGGTGGGAGGGAATGATTATATGTCATCCTTACTGGGGCATGGATTAGGGACCGGCAGTCTCTCTGCCTAGCCTCCTCTGGGTTCTGTTTCTGTCCCCAGGGCATCGACTGAATAATCGAAACATTGTGCCAAGACCTTTGGATGTCTGAGCCTATGGAGAGTTGGATAATATAATAGGAGAATTTGCTGATTGGGGTCGGAGGAATAAAGCAGATTTTTTCACAAGCAGAGCAGGTGAATAATATTGAAATCACCTATTAGGTGCTTAGAGTGGAGTGAGGAGAGAGAGAGCATAAACCCCATGGACCCAGCTCAGTGGAGATTCCATAGGTGTGCTGTATTGAGGACTGCATTGGAACTGCAAGTAATCGCTATAAGAGTGTGTGTGGGATGGTGTTCCTGGTCCTGCTTGCAGGCAGGGGGCTCTGTAGGGAAGCAGGAGATCAGAGTCAGTCAGCAGCCAGCCAATCTAGAGTAAGGTGGGGTGAGTTGTGCATCTTGGTTTTAGGGAGCAGCCTGCTTTTTCTCTCTCTGTTTTGGGTTCATGTGTGATATTGTTCTGAATTCTAAGACATAAAGGAATGTTATGTTGCTACCTTCCAGCATGAGTACTTTATATTTTTATCTAACTTCTCTGTGTGTAGGCTGTGCACATAACAAGAGGTTTGCACCAGGGCTGGATTTGGTGTTAAGACCCCAATGCACCCCTTTATTGAGTGGTTTCCTCCCAGCCAAAGCTGTTGCGATAGGGTATTGTGATATTCAAGCTGTGATTCTTGCATTGGCCCCAAAGTTATTTTAAGACTGTTTTTATATCTTGCAAGATTTCCACAGCCTTGCTAATTTGGAACTGCTCCTTTTAAAAAATGGGCTAAGTGATGGCCCCATCTCTGTCCATTCAGCTCCCTGCAATGCCTCCAGTGTGGCCTGCAGCTTCAGGAGGTCACTCATTTTCCTAGTTTAATGATCTGTTGTAGAAAACAAGCCTCCATTATGTGCTGACTTAGAACATGAATATTAATAATCCCCAGCAGTTGTTTGGTGCCATCCATCACCCAGGTTTGGAGGGCTCATCCAGAGCTGCTGGGTATGTGGGGAACTCCTTGATGGAGCCATGACGCATCCATGGACTCTGCTCAGTGAGGCTCTGCTCCAGGTGTCGAGCTTAGAAGTCCTGGTGGAGCAGTTCTTGCTCTTTCCCAGCCCTGTTTCTGACAGGAGAGGGAGCCAGTAACAGAGTGCAGGCACCCATGCTTTGTGAGCAGTTCCTTGCTGCTAGCAGAGGCAATTCCAGCTGCAGGAGGAAGACACTTAATGTATGTCTACACTGCAGTAAAAGACCTGCAGCCCGGCTGTGCCAGGCCTCGGCCAGCTGACTTCTGGGTAAGAGACTGCTGGGCTTACATCGTTACATTTCCCCACAAATAGGTGGAAGGTGCAGGATATTTCATATCTGATCTCTAGTGAATCCTGGATGGTACAGGCGGCCAGTGAGCTTTGAATGAGAGGCAGGCAAAACTGACACATCAAGATAATTTCAGAGCCAGTTTCCAGCACTATGTCAAGACCATAATGTATGTGATTGAAAACAGTGTAGGGGCTGCTTACCCTGCCTGCCCTGAGCGACCGGATACTGCCTTTACTGGAAATCTCAGGAGCTGGAACATAGCCCTAGATTCATCACAAAATCCCAGGGAGTCAAAGGCTTCTGGGAGTGAAAAACAACAACATTGTTATGTTATTTCTTCAAAGGACATACTTATAGCTACGTAGTGGGTAGGATATATAAACTACTCACTGATCAACATTAATTACAAAGCAAAACAAATGAGAACCAAGCAAGATTAAATTCCACTTCATTTGATATTTCCCATGTTGAAGGCTTCCGTGCATCTCCTTAGTTTCAAAGCCTGACAGAGATAATTCAACACGGAAGCGGTAATTGATACAACATTGACGCCCAGGAGAGGATTATCCACGTGTCCAAGAACTTGTCTGGTGGAGCTTCACATGTAAGTGTACAAATAACACGGCCTGCTTGTGAGAAAGCATGGGGGCTAATTAAGGCCCTTGGTAGCCTCACACCTGCATCGGGGGCAGGCCAGCCCTGCTAGTGGAAGAGACCTTCCATTGTTTTATCTTTGCCGGAGATCTGCTGCACATACTGTACAACCAGGCTCCAAATGTGAAGAGCAAAGTGGGGCTCTTGGTGTGCTGGGTGTTTGTATAGCAGTGCGGAGGATGCCATTATGTTAAAGCTTCCAGTGGCTTCTGGGAAGTGCTGGGCTCTTGGCTTGGGAACTTTGTCATTTTCTGCCCAGTGAACCATGTCCTCTAAACGTAGGCACCAGGCTGGATGCCATGTGGAGTAGCCAAGAGGGAGGAACTAGAGCTGGAAGCGTGTAACTCCTACGGACACAAATTAGCCTTCATTGCCACAGAGGACTGTGCTGTTAGGACATTAATTCAGACCCAGCTGGTAGGTCATTTGAGGCCTAACTTTCAGAGATGATGAGTCCAGAATTCCAGCCAAAGTCAATGGGAGCTGCAGGTGTTCAGCAGCTCTGGAAATCTGGCACTTAGAGTTCTGCATCCATTTTGCTGTCTGTGGTGTGGCACCTTCACTTAATGGCATGACACTTGCAATTGGAATAGAGCAACATCATTGTTGTAGACTGTGCGTGAAGGGTTAATTTGTATAAGGCTGCAGCTGCCACATGCAGTGTTTAAGCTCTAGAAAAGAAAGCATTTTCTCCAGGGGATGAAAACTGCACTGTGGCATGCACCACATTTGCCAACTGCCCCCGTGATCCTGTCATTGCGGGCAGAGCTGGCTTTGCCAAGCCAAAGCAGCAGGTGCCAGCTCAAATCTGGGAGTGGTGTAAGGGGGAAAGAGGCCATATCTCTGTCACACCCCTGGAGTGCTCAGCTTTAAAACAAAGGGAGTTTGAGGAAATCCAGAGCCACCTGGGAGTGCTGGAAGAATTCAAAGCAGGAAGAGGTGGCCCGGTAGGGTTACAGGTTTTCAATGGCAGCTGGCTTTTCTGAACAGCGCAATAGGCTGCTGTGCTGAGCATGGTTTTGGTGCACACGCTGGACACCAGAAAAAAACGCAGGCCATGTAATACCCCCTTGGGTGCCACACCTTCCTGCTGCCCATTTGGGTGTAGATCACTCAGGCTTGGATGAGGTGCTGGGGCAGTGCCACAGAAACCAACGGAGTTGTGCCCTCTTGCGCTGATATGGCCCTCATGAGTGAGGCTGTGGTAAGCACCCAGAGAAGTCCGGCCACCATCCAGAGGACTTTGGTGACTGGTTAAGACTGCTGTAGTGCCTGCCCCACTGGCTGGTAGGCAGCAGGCTGGACATCTCTGCAGCACCGACAGGGTTAAGTACAGAGTGTTTCACATTCGCCAGAGAGGCTGACGTGCACCCGGACAGGTTTTTTCCCCATTCTCCACCTTATCCCTGAAGAAAGCATCCTGCTTATCTGGATTGTAAGGTCTTGACTGCTCTCCCCACCTTGACTCACCTGACTTCAGCGTGGGCATGAATGCTGCAGGTGGCTCAGCCGATGCCCCACTGCGCCTGGCTCATGGACTGGACCCTTTCCTTTCTGACAGCCTTGAGCTTCCCACAGACGAGCAGAAGGTGGGAACGCAGCACAGACAGCACCAAGACACACTTCCTTGGCAGTTTCACAGCTCTTGGATTGTGAGATTAGCAGCTGTGCTACTGCAGCTGGCTCCGGAGCTAGGGGTTGTGACAGCTACACAGCTGTTCTCTGAGGGGTGTGTGTGCACAGAGAGGTGGGGAAAGCCAGACCAGCAGGGGGTGTCGCTGTGCCAGCTTCCCTCACAGCATCCTGCCACTGTCCCTCAATGGTAGCCGGCAGCACCCCCACATAGCTCCACAGCAGAAGCTACCTGCTTTGCTGAATTGAGACTCAGAGTGTCACACATTCACTAGTGACTGCCACTCTGAAAGGTCATTCTTTGTATGGCAGTAGCACCCAAAGGCACCTCCTCACCCCCAGGATCAGCACTAGGCCCTGTACAATACAGGATGAGGACTCCACTGGCCTAGACACTGTCCACACACAGCCCCTGCCCCAGCTGTAGAGCTAAATGCACTCCTTGAGAAAGTACCTCAGCTAGCTAGCTGCCATCACCATATCTGAGCACCTCATGAATATTAGTGAGTCAAGCCTCCTGGGGTGGGAACACACTATTATCCCCATTTCACAGATGGGGAACTGAGGCCTTGCTCAAGCTCACCAAAGAAGTATGGGGCAGAAAGCCAGGAATTGAACCTACCTCTCCACTGTCCCTGCCCAGTGCCTTCACCCCAAGACCAGCCTTCCTCGCTACAGCCACATACTCGTCTTTGCTTCAGAGATGCTTTGTCTCAGTGCCAGCCAAACCCAGCTTCGGCTCACCATTTGTGACTGACATCAGGAGTGTGGCACGGCAATCACAGGGAACGTTCTTCCTAATGAAATGACTCCCACCCCATTCCAACTCCCTCTGCTGTCATTTTAGCTGCCTGACGTGGGGGGTCTCTGGTGGATACTGAAAGGCCACCGTGACAACAACAAGCCATGACATCTTGGGAATGACCCTGAACAGAGCTGGAAGTCATGTACCCCAAGAGTGGGAACCCAGTGCAAGGATCCTGTGCTCCCAACATTAACAATGATACTTTGGCTTAGGTCCTGAGCCAAAGATGCATCACACCGCTCCCAGCTCTTCTCCTGTTTATTCATTTGTCGAGGACTCAGATGCTAACTTCATGCTTCCTTCTTGCATTTCTCCTAGGCACCTGGAGCCAGAACATCCTTTCCTCCCATTGCCTCCTGCTCCTTCTCCTTTACCTGACATTTGACTGGTGCCACACGCCCTTTCAGGCCCTGCAGTTACTCCCCCCTCCCTTGTTTTTCTGTCTCAGAAGACATGCCCAGGCCCTGCTTTGCAGGATAACAAATAGAAGTGTCAGTCCCGTCAGCACAGCAGCCTGGGAAGATAAATGGGTCAACACACAGAGCAACCTCTATGAGTTGGGTCCTGGGGCCCCGGCAGGAACTGACACCGTGATAGATGGGCCGACAAGAGGCGCTGACACAATGGGGTCAGTCTGAATATCAAAGGGGTGAAAGCTGTGTCTTTACCGCCTCTCTGCCTGGCCCCCGCGTGCTGTTGGCAGGGCCGCCGGGGGGGGGGGGCAAGTGGGGCAATATGCCCCAGGCCCTGGGCCCCGCAGGGGTCCCGCGAGCCCTGGCTGAGAATCCCTTCCCTGGCTACTCACCCGATGGCGGTCCAGGTCTTCGGCGGCGGGCCCTTCAGTTGGTCTGGGTCTTTGGCGGCATTTCGGTGGCGGGTCCTTCAGTGTTGCCGAAGGCGCGGAGCGAGTGAAGGACCCACCGCCGCTGCAGACTCGGAGCGCTGCCCAGTGAGTACAAGTGCCACAGCGGGTGGCGCCTTTTTTTATGTCCGCTCCCCCACTTTGCCCCAGGCCCCTGAATCTTCTGGGCGGCCCTGGCTGTTGGGGCAGGGGATTGCCACATATTGACTCCTATGAATCGTCACTGGAGCACAGTGGCAGAGAAGACTATCTGGAGAATGGGCACCATTTCCTATGCCAATGCTGGCATCGTAATTAACTCCTTGGAGCTGCCGTTTGTTCCCTTCTCAGATGCTACTGACAGCTCTGGCTCTGGACTCCAATCTGCCCCAGGGCTTGGCCTTGCTCTGCCTGTCTGCATGGACACCAGAGCCGGCCAGCCAGCTCTGCTCCTCTTCCTTCCACTGTGGCCAGCTGTTTGCCTCCAAAGCCTGGCCAGTGGGAGAGTATCCATTCTGGCACCAGTCATATGGTATAGCAGCCATTGCAGGGAGATAAACAATTCCAAACATATTTAAAACTGTGTTGGACTTGTAGGCGGCCACTTCAGTTTCTGAGGGGTTTCCTTGTCTTTCTCGCAGGCTAGGGGGCTCTGTAGGAAAACCTGCCATCAGAGTCAGTCTGGAAAGTGCTAGTTTAAAAGTAAGTGGGGTGAGTTGTGCCTCTCTGCTTTAGGGAGCAGCCTGTTTTCTCTGGGCTGGTCTACACTTGGACTTTTCACACCCCCGAGAGACATAGCTATCCTGATGTACGTTTCCAGTGTAGACCAACCCTGAGAAATAAAGTAATATTATATTGCAACTCTTCCAGGAAGAGTATTCTGTTTTGGCTAAATTCTGTGTGCATGCTGTGAACATTACAGTAATCCTCAGCAATCAAGATTTTTTTTCACCCCATTTTGTTTCCAGTTTTCAAAACTCCTCTGTGAATACCTGTGTGATTTCATTTTTTCCCCCCCATGGAAAATCAAATTTGCAAAGTCCAAAAAATTCCTTGGGATAAAATAAATGTGGCTTTGGAAACGTGAAATTTCTAATAGTTTGTGTTTGGTGCCGAAGCAGCTGCTTGGCAGGAATCTCACACAGCAAACACAATCTCTGGGTTATGAAATTGCTTGAAGAAAAGGATAAAAAATGATTGCACAAAGTGCCACTAGAAAGTTGCATATCTTTCTCACAGTCCTAGCTGTACCTCAGTTGCTTGCTTTCCAAACCATCAGCTCTCACAAAGGCCTCTGTATTTGTTACTCATTGGGTAGCCTACTGAGGCAAAAGAAAGACTCTTTTTGATCTCCCGGATGAGGAAATTATCTGATGAAGAGCTCATGTAAGACCCTGACCCAGCACCTCAGTCACGGATTAGTCACAGGTTGACTGGCCTTTAAGTGGAGATGGCTCCAGTCCACACCTGTGACCCACTTTGCTTGCCTCTCCGGATGGAGAAAATGAACAATGTTACATGACAGGCAGGTCATGTGGCAAAAATCAGGCCTCCTGGGATGGAGATAAAACAGAAGCCTGTGGAGTAGAGGAATGGTTCTAGGTAAGCAGGGCCGGCTCCAGGCACCAGCTTAACAAGTAGGTGCTTGGGGCTGCCAAGGGAGCAGGGTGGCACCTGCGGCAATTTGGGGGTGGCAGGTCCCTCAATCCCTCTGGGAGTGAGGGACCTGCCGCTGAACTGCCGATCGCGGCCTTTTTTTTTTTTTTGCTTGGGGCGGCAGAAATGCTGGAGCCGGCCCTGTAGGTAGGAAGCCCAGGGAGTTACTGCTTGATAAAGGATAGGGTACACAGGCTTCCTTACACAGAGTGGCTCTCGTCGGCTCCCAGGAAGAAGGCCTCTTGATGCAAACCTGCTGGGAACAGGAGCTAGTGGAAAAATGCTGGAGTGTGGAGAGAAAGTCTGCTAGAGGACAGCCTCTGCAGGGACAGGACTAAGCACCTTGCACCAGGTGGGTGGGAGTTCTTGTGTTTACTTGTGAACTTTGTTAATAAACCCGGAAGAGCTGTTTCCTGGCAAAGGAAAACCTGAGGTTATTGAGGGTGGGGGGAAACTGAGCCAGTAGCTAGCTCAAAGCTAGACTGGGTAAGCTGTGCTGCTACAAAGGCATGAGTTTGCCCCAGTAACACAGTTACCTTGTATTACTGCAAACCTGTGGCTCTCTTACTATGTGGAATCCTGGTAGCTAGTAACACAGGAGAAGCTGAGGCTGCCTTACAAGAGACTGGGCAAACTGGCTATCCCAAGGGTATGTTTGTTGGCTCCTTATGGAATGTGTGGCCTCCACAAAGTCACAGGTAGAAGCACTTGCAGAATCAGCATGTGAATTTGCTAGCCCAGATACAGCATCTACTGGCCCATCATTCTGAAAAAAAATTATACTTATCTTTCCAAAAATATTACTTGCCCTAGACAAATGGGCAAGTGGAATTTTGTGACGCTGCTGGAAGGACTGAAAACAACCAGAGAAACAGCATTGTTGCTCTTGACTAGGTGGAGTTATTAAGGCCCTGATTCAGCAAATATTTTAAGCACTTTGCTTCACGTTGAATGTAATTCCAGATGAGCTTCCACTTATGAGGCCTATTTTGGTTGACATGCTGGGAAATGAACATGGGTTTTCCCCATCCCAGATGCGGGCCCTACCCATCAGGCCTGGGGTGAGGAGTACCTTTCGCTGTCTCCCGTTAGAGCTGTTCCACTTTGTATAAACAATACTTAGTAGAGCGCATCCCAAGTGAGTGCAGGGCCTTCTGGGTGTTGTGGTTGTTTGTGTTTTTTTTTTTGCTAATTTGAAAAGCTCTTGGTTTCATGTAGAACAGGAAAATATTTGAAATCTTGAAACTTTTCTCAGAATGAGAGAACTGATTCCTGACCAGCTCTACAGCTGGAGCTAAAGATCTGGGGTTGCAAGAAATTCATAGCCCCTGCGGGTCAGCACAGAGGAAAACCTGTAACCCCCCCCACCCCCCAGTGGGTTACATGAACCCAGCATAACCTGTTTGTAACCAACAGATCTACTCATGTGCTGAAAGTTAAGCACCTGCTTAAGAGCTTTGCTGTATCAGGTCTGTAATTCCCATCCCTTGCAGTTAAAATGGCCCAGCGATTTCACTTCGAAATGGGCTACTGCAAATATTTGATTTAAGTAACCAAGAGCTCTGGCTTTACTGTCCACTAAAAGGTCTCCAGAAAACCACAGCCAGGTGTCTGCAGATTAGTGTAGACCGGCAACACTACCTGGGCATCGCTAACCGGCCAATTGCATGAAAAGACAGACCACTGTGCTGGGGGAAAGTGGCTGGTAAGGCACGCTCAAGGACAAGATGGCTGGGAGACTTTAACAAGATCAATACCACCTCCGGACAAGATTACATGCTGTACTAGGCAGCAAATAGACCATTTCTGCTGGATTTGGAAACCATTTATAGGGTCTGTTAGGAACGGTATAACAGACCAGCACACAAGGAAATAGCCAAGGTGTGTTACCCACAACAGGCTTCCTGCTTCATGTTTTTACAGTGTATTAATGTGTAGAAATAAAAACAAAATAAATCAGAAAATGTGTGGTGCCACCCACCCATATCCCAAGCAGCAACCCAAGGGGAACTCGGCCTAGGAGCTACTGCTATATTGCAGCCCTAGCCAAGTCTGCTGTGACTCGGATTTCAGAGGGCTGAACCCCTTTAAAAGGTCACCTGCTGCCCCAGGCATCATCAGCACCAAAAGATCTGGTGCCAGAGGCTATAGCATCACAGTTCTGGCCTGGCCCAACTTTAGCAGCCAAGACTGGGCAGTCCCAAGGGAGCTGGGTCTGGATTGAGCTTTGGACATCAAGGTGGGAGGGGCAGATGGCAAAATAGTTACCTTGTTTGCTTTGGAGTGGGTGCGGCTACAGACCTTCCTGGCTCTTGATCGCCTTTTCCTCTGCCCTTTTCCCTATGGAAGTCTCAGTCCCACAGGCTGAGGGCAAAATACTGGGATGGAGCACTCTTCCCCAGCATGGGCATTGGACTGGTTGGGTGGGATTTTCCTTCCCTGTGAGGGTGAGAGATGTACAACTGGAGAGAAGAAACCACTTGGGACACAAATGATGAGGTTGAATGCTTTGGCAGGGCCGGATTTCCCATTAGGCACGAGCCTGGGGGCACCGGCATTCTAGAGGTGCCTAAAAATTCAAATTTTGCTGCTCCCAGGTCCTGGCAGGGGGTGGGGCTGGCTGAGGGGGAGACAGCCCCATGCGGCCTTGCTGGAGTGCTCCTCACTCACCTTGGTGGACAGAGTCACCTCCCAGCAGGGCCGGTGAGTGCGGCTGGTGGGGCAGGTCTTAGGAGAGTGGGTCTCTGGAGGGGTGCTGGGCAGTGGGGGGTGGGGGAGGTCTGTGTGTGTTCGGGCCCTGAGCTGTGGGGATTCTGTGTGGGGCACTGGGAAGCTGTAGTGGGGCTGTGCTGGGCAGTGTGGGGTGGGGGGGGTGTCTGTGGACAGAAGGCCAGTTAGGTTCCTAAAAGTTAAGTGGTGGAGTACCCCCGCCACCTGTGGTGGTTAGGAGCTTCTGGATGCTTCCAGGCAGAGGGGCCCCTGCAGATCTTGGCTACCTCCAGATGGTGGGGGTTGGGGCTTTGAGCCCCTGCGCCTAGGGGTGCCCAAAGTGTAAATCTGGCCCTGTGCATTGGGTGAAATTGTGGCTCCAAAGAAGTCAATAGCAAAACTCCCATTGACATCAATGGGGCCAGTATTTTATGCTTGGTGGGAACCCAGGATGGGCTGAGAAGGACTGGGGGTTAATGGAGCTGAATCTTCTGGGGTTCAGGGTAAAATACAGATCAGGGTTCTTCTGTTCTTGGTTTAGATCTATTTTATCCACTCCTGGTAGAAGGGTTGGATTGAGCCAGCTGGTGTCTCTGTCCTGTGTATGAGGATGAGACTCTGTGGTTGGAGAAAGGAGACCCATGGGGTGTCAGAGTGGGGCATGCACGAGGACAATCCAACTAAGCTACCTAACAAAATTATTACAGTTAATAAATAAGGATAATGGTGATGAATGCACTGGGCGTGGTCAGGCTGAGTAGAGTTCTGCACTTAAAGCAGGGAGTCACTGTCTTTGTTGCGATGATGGTAATAATAATAGAGATACTAAAACAAAACTTGTCTTCAGCTACTGGCAAATCCAGCCTGGTAATGACCCAAAACCAAGAGAGAAGGCAGGGGAAATGTTGAGAGGCTACTCACGCCAGTGGGATGATTCAGAGCCATTTCTAAATGACCTCAGCTCTCCAGCAGCATGTCGCAGATCTTCACACCACCCCTGCAGCTGCAGGGATTTCAGACACCCCTGGCCTCACGTGGAGGACTTTATGTGCAGTTGCCACTAGAGGGTTCCTACAGAGCTCCTGCTCAGGAACCAACTGCTGTTGTAAACGAGATGAATGCAGGAGTCACTGGCACGTTCCACAGGGGAGCTGCAGAGGTGAAATGAGGAAACTAGTTGTAGCCTCACTGCTTTCCCAGCTGTTTGAAGGTGTTACTGAAAATAGCAAGACCTGTCGCTTGGCAGTAAATCTGGCCTGGTCTACACTGGGGAGGGATCGATCTAAGTTACGCAACTTCAGCTACGTGAATAATGTAGTTGAAGTTGACATACTTAGTTCGACTTACCATGGTGTCTTCACTGCGGTGAGTCAACTGCTGCCGCTGCCCCGTCGACTCCACCTGCGCCTCTCGTGGCGGTGGAGTACAGGAGTCGACAGGAGAGTGCTCGGGGATTGATTTATCGCATCTAGACTAGATGCAATAAATCGACCCCTGCTGGATCGATTGCTGCCCACTGATCCGGTGTGTAATGTAGACATACCCTCTGTGTCAGAATTCTGGACAGGCCTGAGTGCTGGTAGTTTAATAATGAGCCACTCAGACACCCTTCCTCTGAAGGGGAGAGCACATTAAATTATTATTGGTATTATAGTAGAGCCTAGAGGTCCCAGTTGCTGCCCAAACACCTAGCAGGAGATAGGCCTTGACTCAAATAGCTTGCATTAAATAAACAAGGCTTTCCCAGGATTAGTGTCTAGGTGTCCTGACTCTGAGTTAAGTGACCTTCCCACTGCTTTCTCCAATAAGCAGAAATGAGCTTATCATGAATCCGAGATTTAAGGAGAAGAACCAGCCATGGGGCTTGTGTGATGTTGCACTCCATATGTTTTATGGAAATATGCTTATGAGTGTAAATATGATGTAACTGGAGTATGTTTTATGCAAATGGTCTCTTGTAAGGTATCATTACAAATCTTATCTGAGTGTGTTCATCCTATTTGAATGTATGCATCATTCTTGTATCTGAAGCTAGAAATATAAAATATAATTTGGAGGTCCTATTGTAATTATGCAAAGTATGGGCCATTGATGGGGGGGAGGATAGCTCAGTGGTTTGAGCATTGGCCTGCTAAACCCAGGGTTGTGAGTTCAATCCTTGAGGTGGCCATTTAGGGAAATGGGGTAAAAATCTGTTTGGGGATTGGTCCTGCTTTAAGCAGGGGGTTGGACTAGATGACCTCCTGAGGTCCCTTCCAACTCTATGATCTATGGTGGTTTAGAATCTTGATGGCTCCCATTGACTAGGACAATTGGTTGTAAATGGCTCTGTTTACTTGCAAACCTCCCTGCATATGTGCAGGCCAGCCCTGGAAGAATGAAGAATAGGTCTAACAGGACATGTGACCGTGTCATATGATGCTGAAATGCATCTTCTAGATGGAAAAGTGCCAGATTTAAGGAGGGATGGGGATCCAGAGAGACAAGATTCCCACCTTGGGCCAAAGCTATAAAAGGGAGTGGAACAGAACAAAGGGGGCTGCCAGTCATGAGAAATCCCCTACTTACCACCTGAGCTGGAAATAACAAGGACTGTACCGGGGAAAGGATTGGGCCCAGACTAGGGAGGAGTCTAGTTTGTGAAAGAAGCTTATTGGAACATCTCTGAGGATGAGATTATCTGTAATCAGTTTCTTAATGTATTAGGCTTAGACTTGTGTGTTTTTGCTTTATTTTGCTTGGTGACTTACTTTGTTCTGTCTGTTACTCGAAACTACCTAAACCCTACCTTTTTATACTTAATTAATAAACAAAAGTGATTTTTATTAACCTAGACTAAGTGATTAATACCCAGGGGAGCAAAGAGCTGTGCATATCTCTCTATCAGTGTTATAGAGGGTGGACAATTTGAGTTTACCCTGTATAAGTTTTATACAGAGTAAAATGGATTTATTTGGGGTTTGGATCCTATTGGGAACTGGGTGCTGGAGATAAGTGACCTGCTGAGCTGTTTTTGGTTAAAGTCTGCATCTTTGGGGGCATGGACCAGACCTGGGTCTGTGTTGCAGCAGGCTAGCGTGTCTGGCTTAACAAGGCAGGGTTCTGGAGTCTCAAGCTGGCAGGGAAAACAGGCTCAGAGGTAATCTCAGCACATCAGGTGATGGTCTCAAGGGGGTCTCTGTGACCGAACCCGTCACAGCCTGAGTTGGGGAGGTTTTGAGTACCTGCTCATCCCACTGAGGAAGTCAACAGGACCCTGTCAGCTCAGCACCTTTCAGGATCAGATACAGCACGTGGATGGATGCAGTGTAACTTCCCTTCCCTCGCTAGATGTAACGATGCGGCCTCTGGCAGGACACAACTGAGAGTATCAATTCAGGACAAATCGCTTAGAGCAGGGCAGTTACAGCCCAAGGCTGGGTTTCCTTTACTAATTAAGTCACACCAAACCAGCCAAACAGAGAGGACTTCGGTCTCACCACACTGGCTAACCAGAAGTCATACAAGCAATTCCCTTAGACACTCCAGTTTCCCAGTATCACCACCTGTGCCACTCGTTATAGGGATAAATGGATATGAAAACCAATACCCCAGTAAAAGGAAAAAAAGAGGTTCTCCTGATCCAAAAGGACCAAGCCCCAGACCCAGGTCAATATAAAAGTCAGATCTTACCCACAAATCATGCTGTTGCCAATCCTTTAGAATCTAAAATCTAAAGGTTTATTCATAAAAGAAAACCAATTTTAGCTCTCATCTAAATTTCTAACTGGAATCAGTTACATACAGTAATGGCAAAGTTCTTGGTTCAGGCTTGTAGCAGTGATGGAATAAACTGCTGGTTCAAATAAAGTCTCTGGAGTACATCCATAGCTTGGACGGGTCATTCAGTCCTTTGTTCAGAACTTCAGTGTGGCAAAGTCCATCCAAAGGCAAGAAGCAGGATTGAAGACAAAATGGAGGGGTTCCAGGGCCTTTTATATTCTTTCTCTTGTGGGTATATTCTTTGTTCTTCTGTGCAAAATCACAGCAACAAGATGGAGTTTGTAGTCACATGGGCAAGTCACATGTCCATGCATGACTCAGTTCTTTACAGGCCGCTGCCATTGTTTACATGTTAGTTTGAACATTCCCAGGAAAGCTCAGATGTGGATTGGCGTCTCCCAAAATCCATTGTCAGTTAAGTGTTTCTTGATTGGGCACTTACTGAGAATAGTCCTTTCTCAAGAAGCTGACCAAATGCTTCACTACTTACAATCAAACACATTGAAATACAAGTACATAGCCAATATTCATAATGTCAACTTCAAAAATGATACACATACAGATAGCATAATCATAACCAGCAAATCATAACCTTTTTATAGACACCTTACATGACAACCTTTGCACAATATTTGCTGCAAATATATAACAGGGGTTGCAACAATGATCTATACGGTCACAGTTTGTCAATGTCATACTAGACACTTCTGACAACGCAGCTCACTTGGTGTGCTAAAGCTGCACTGGGGCAAGGACCACAGAAATCAAACTACACAGAGCTAGGACTTTAGACTGCAAGCTCTCTGGACGGGGTTTTGTCTGGTGTATCTGATCTGTATGTATAGTGCCATCAACCCCTGCAGCACCCTATGAATAATTAACTCTAATAATAAATTAGAACTGCTATGGTCACCCACTCTATTGCCCTGGGGACTGACGCACGACTTTCTCCATTGTCTATTTTCTAGCGCTCTGTCCAGTCTCATTTCAAACGTCTTGAAGGATGGATTATAGTGCTCTAAGGGAATCTGCAAAATAGGATCACAGGTCAATTGACTCTATCTGCAAAATGTAAGAGGCCAATATGTCACCCTGCAGATGATTTTTTTTTTTTTTTTTAATATCTTGGATGGGGTAAGAGAAACAGGAACCTGTTTTGTGGCTTAATAAACAAAAGGGGGCCAATGCTGTATAGAGTCACACCACTGACTTCAGAGAAGTGACGCAGCAAGTAAGTCAGTGCAGCATTTGTCTTGCATGTTGTATCCCTTGGGTCCCTTTGAAAGGTTTAATAACTTGCCCAAGGCCACAGAGGGATTAAACTTAGCATATCCTGGCTCCTGGTCCTGGACTGGGACAGCAAGGTCCTGGTGGTTCTGTATGCCTTTGTGAACTCCACTGAGATCACCAAACACTTTGCTTGTGATTTAAATCCGCTTGGCCTCCAGCAGTTTCTGGGATGGGGTGAATGCAGAGCGGGGCTTTACTCCTGCTACACGTTTTGCACTGAGTGAACTTGGCCCTGTGTTAGCAATTGAGCCTCCCTTCTCCCACAGCCAGGCTACTCTGAGTATTGCCCAGGGGGAAGGGAAATGAGTTAAACCCATCTTCAGACACGTTTGTATTGATTCTGTCACTTCCTTGCTGCTTGCTGACAGGTGATGGATGGCTCATAAGACGGCCGGCACAGTACATTACATTTCCCATCCAGAGACTCCTAAATCATTTCAAAATTTCAAATTTCCTAATCAATATTTTATCACTACAGAGGAGGAAAGCGGAACGGACCCATTTCTCAAGAGGCATAAGAGTGTGTGCGCGAGCATACACATGTGTGCCTGTGAATCTTTATGTTCATAATAGCACTGTTGGTGCTATAATAATCATTAATGATACTAGAGAAATGGGACCAGGAAGTGCTGATCAGATATAGCTCTGGATGTCAATCATTGTCAGGGCCGACTCTAGGCACCAGCCCCCCAAGCATGTGCTTGGGGCGGCACTTTCTAAGAGGCAGCACTCCAGCCCCCCTTTTTTATTTTTATTTTTTATTTTTTTTGCTTGGGGCGGCATTGCCGGAAGCAGGCCCTGGCCCAGCCACTTGCCCTGTCAGCGCAAGCTGGGATCCGCGCCCCTTGCCCAGCCCGGCGGTGCCCTGTACAGCCCACTCGGGAAACGCCACGCTGCCCTGGGGAGACGGCGTCGCAGCGGCAGCAGGACCCTATCACCCTCCCTGCATCCCGGGCCCCGCTTCCCTTCCCTCCCACCCCCTAGCTCCTCACACACTCCGGGAGCCCCTCTCTTAGCTGCTGCAGCCCGGGCTGCGGCGGCAGTGAAAGGGGCTCCCGGAGTGTGTGAGGAGCGCGGAAGGAGAGAAGCGGAGTCCCCTGGAGCCGAGCCCGGGCTGCGGCGGCAGCGAGAGGGGCTCCCAGAGTCAGGGCCGCCCGGGGGGGCGGCAAGTGGGGCAATTTGCCCCGGGCCCCACAGGGGCCCCCATGAGTATGTCCAAGGCTCCCCCCGTCTCCGTCTTCCCCCATCCCCAGCGTCTCAGCCGGTAAGGGGGAGGGGCTGCAAGCTGCGGCCGAGCGGCGGAACTCAGGCCCCGCTGGAGACACCAGGTGGCTGCAGCGATGTTTGGGAGAGGGGTAAGCGGCATGGTAAGGGGCCGGGGCACTCCTGACCCCATCCCCCACAACCCTGACCCCCAGCTCCGAGCCCAGCCCCTCTGAGCCGGACACCCCCCGAGCCCATCCTCCCCATAGCCCAGCCCCCATGCTCCGAGCCCAGCCCCCCAGCTCCGAGCTGGGCACCCCCGCGACCTCATCCCCCTCACAGCTCAGCCCCCCAGCTCCGAGCCCAGCCCCTCTGAGCCGGGCACCCCCCCCGACCTCATCCCCCTCACAGCCCTGACCACCAGCTCTGAGCCCAGCCCCTCTGAGCTGGGCACCCCCCGAGCCCAGCCCCCCTAGCCCTGACCCCCAGCTCCGAGCCCAGCCCCTCTGAGCCGGACACCCCCGAACCCCATCACTCCACAGCGGTGAGGCCAGCCCCTGTGAGCCGGGCACTCCCCAACCCAGAGCCCAGCTCCCCACCCAGCCCTGGGCAACAGCAGCACCACCCCCAGGCAGCGACAGTCCATTGGCACCAACCATCACCATCGGCACCAACCATCACCATCACCCAGCAACAGCCCATTATGTAATTGCAAATGTATACATACCATTAAAGAATTTAATGTTTTTAAATAATGTATTTAGTGTATTTTCAAATTATTACAAATTAATTTTTGAATGTATTTCACTAGTTATTTTTTACATTTCCAAATACATGTTACTATAGTATTGCAACTTTTTTTTATGGAAGGGGCCCCCGAAATTGCTTTGCCCCATGCCCCTTAAATTCTCTGGGCAGCCCTGCCCAGAGTGTGTGAGGAGCCAGGGAGGGAGGGAAGCGCGGTCCCCTGGAGTCGAGCCCGGGCTGCAGTGGTGGCGAGAGGGGCTCCGGAGTGTGTGAAGAGGTGAGCGGCCGGCTGGGCTCCTCAGTGCTGAGCAGGTAGCCCTGCAGCCGGAGATCCTCGCCTTCCCACTCGCCAGGGCTGGGCCAGGGCGCGGTGAGGCTGAAGAGCAGCAGGTCTGGAGGGCTCTCCAGGTCCTCGGCTGCCAGCATGTCAGGCGGTGAGCATGAACTGATCCACCTTGGCCACCAGCAGCGCCGCGAAGCCCAGGGAGGGGGTCGTGTTCTCCGCGCCCGCAGCCACACCACCACCTGGAAGTACTGCCGCTCCGTGCCGCCCAGCAGCTCCACCCGCATGGGGACAGAGTCACCGCTGGGCCAGGGCTTGGCCGCCGTGTGCTGGTAGCAGATCTCACGTTTGGGGGGGAGCCCAGTGCTGGGGTGGCAGGGGGTGTGTGGGGGGGAAGAGAGCCCAGTGCTGGGGCGGCAGGGGGTGCGGGTGGGAAGCTCAGGGCTGGGGGGGGCAGCCAAAAATTTTTTGCTTGGGGCGGCAAAAAACCTAGAGCCGGCCCTGATCACTGTGAGTGTAGGCTGGGGTTCAGGTCTGAGAATGAATCTGGATTGGAGTTTGGATTTGAGACTGAATCTGAGCTGGGGATTTGGGTTTGATGCCAAATCAAGCCCAGGGTTCAGGCTGAGACCGAATCTGGGCTGATGTTCAGTTCGCTGACTGCATTAGGTCTGGGCTTTTTGTCTCTGACTGCAACAAGACTGGGATTTGACGCTGACCATGCTCAAGCATTCTTGCAGTCTGTTGGTTTCATCCAAGTCAGGCGTCTTGTGGATTTGGGTCTGACCCAAATAAAAACCTCAAGAGAGGATTTGGTTGTGGAAAATCAAATCTGAAGGGGCTCAATCTGAGGTTGTTTCTATCCCATCACCAGGTGCATAATATAGAAATATTCCTGATTGGTTCAAGCACGATCATATGATCTGGTTTAACATGCCACCCAGGCAAGAGTTTGGAGAAAGATGCAATGGGTCAAATAGAGCAGGGCAATGAATTGTTTGGGAACCAAAACCAACAGACCAAACAAATGTTTTGTCTATGAAAGTGCTGCCTATTTCGTGTGAAGAGGTGAGGAGACTTGGGTACATGCCTAGGCACCACGGTGAGAAGTGCATTAAAAGTGCTTCGATGGATAAACAGAACTTGATTTTCCTACATGAGGAAAGAGGCAAACGAATACCAGGGGATGAAGTACATAAAGAACTGAGGGATCTGAAGCAGCTGGACATCAGGGGCCCTTGAGTGAGTGAGCAAGCTTGTTCTAATCCTGGGTGTGTGTCCTATAATGTTCTTCCCCGTACTCTGCCCCATGGGTCTTTGTTATGTTAGCCCGGGCTAGCTCTGGTGTTGGTGGAGTGAAGCAGGATGTCAAGCAGACACCATTGCTCTGTACATTGAAAGGGGAGGCGGGGGTTGGCAGATGTGGTTGAAGAGAAGTCCAAGGCTTGGTGACAGGCCCTCCCGATGATCTCTCCCAGCTGTCACCTAGGAGGCACTGCCAGACCTTGTAGATAAATCTCTGATAATTTTCATATGACTTTACATTGTGCCTCTTCATATAACCTTGTGGTGGGTCTACCCACAGGTGACCTCTGTTTTCATGGGACTTTGTATCAAAACCTCATTTAGAAACTTTGCATTGCCCTTGGTATAATATTATAGCCCCTAAGGATAGAATAAAATAGAAGAAAAATTTCTGTTTGCTAGCAGTAGAACAAGAGCTCTCCCCCCCACTCTTAATCAATTGCCCTGTTGAATGAATGAGGTGTGGATGAGCAAGGCATGGAAGGCAGCACCTCCAGACAGCCTCAACTGTTGGAGAGGGGCTGGGAGCCAGACCCAAGGACAATAAAACGTGTCAAGTGGGCTCATTAAAGACAAGCAGACATATCGACCGCCTCGGGGGTTAGAAGCAAGCACCTTCTTTTGGAAACACCCTCTTTGCAGCATTGGGACAACACTCAAAAGAAAGCAGCACAAAGGACCAATGGACACAGACACAAAGTTTGAATCTGGTACAGATTTGCATAAGAGGGAAGCTGCTATAAAAGTGAGGTGTCTTGCAGAGGACCCCGGGTCTCGTCTTGTCAACATGGGAGCATCGATCCGGATCGGCAGAAGCCCGGCTCCACCTCCTCCCCCATCTAACTCACCTGGCCAGTGAAGTTAAGGGGAGCAACTAATTGGTAACAACAAGACGGAATGGGTTTGTGTGTGTGTGTGTGTGTGTGAGCGTAAGTGTAATATATGCATATAATACAGTGTTAATGAATACATGTATTACTAATAAATGTGGCGTTTTGTCTTATTCCCCCTAAAAAGATCCTGTGCAGTACTTTAAGTACAACAACCTCTGCTCAGAGAGGTGGGATTGGGGCAGAACAGCCACAGGGCACGGCAGCCGTTTTTTGCAGACGCCAAGATCCATAGGAATAACTGTTATACCATCATGTGTTATACCATGAATCTCAGCATGTGTGCCTTCCCCCTCTAGGCTCCCTGCGCCAATGGCAGCATGGCTCTTACCCATGCCACACTGTCATTGGATGAGACCCGCCAACTGCCTACTTATAAATCCTCTGTGGAATGGGAAAACTACAGAAAGGGAACAGAAAGGGAGTTACCATTGATCTGAGCAGCAGTAAATGGTGCTGCCCTGAGAGGAGGCCATGCTGCACAGTGATTCTTCCCCTGAGGCCTCTTCCTGGGCACGCCCCTGATGGGCTGAGCATGACTCCAGCGAAGCAGCCGGGGAGGGGACAGAAGTGAGGGTGTGTCGGGAGGGTTATGCCAAAGGGCCACTTTCCACCCCACACCTTAGGCACATATAGACATGAGAGGTTTGCAATTCCGCTTCCCTCATCACCTTGTTTGCTCTTGCTCTGTACTTTTGAGTTCCCTGCCCTTGTTTGTTTACATTTACAGCCTTTCTGCATTTAATTCCATTGTGTTCTTGTTTTATGCTCAATCTTTGCCAAAGGAAAGGCTTAGTTTTAAAACCCCCAAGCTGCATAGCTGTGGGGAAGCAACTCCAGTTAACCCCAAGCCTTCCTTGTTGCTGCCACTTTCCCTCTGTTTGCTTGGGTGACTCGCTGGTGTCTTCACTCCTCTGTGGTTTTTCCCTGGCCAAGCTGTAACTCGACAGAAGTTACAGACAGAAAACAGCAACTCTTGATTTCTGCTATCAAAAGGATAACCTTGTGGTTCAGGAGCAAGGCTTTGAGTTAGAAGGTCTGGGCTGAATTCATGGCTGTGTTACAGACCCCCTGTGTGACCTTGGACAAGTTGCTTAATATTTCTGTGACTTAGTTCTTTGTCTTTCCTCTCTAATTAGCGTGTAAGATCTTTAGGATAGGCATTGTCTCACTACGTGTTTGTACAGCACTTTGCACAATGGGGTCTTGATCTCTGATCAGACCTCTAGGTGTTACAATGACCCTGATCTCTGGGGCTGGAGTAGTCACCTGGATAATGTGGCCCTAGATTAGCTAAATCAGTGACTCTGGCCCGTCAGTCACATTCACCTTTCATGCTGGTGGCAACAGACCTGGGTAAGGCGGCAGAAGTCTCCTATTTAAAGAGACACACCAACCCCTTTTCATAGAGATAATGTTATTCCTTAAATTGCAGGGCTGCAATCTCTTATTTGGTCATAAAGAACAGGAGGGCAGAAAGAAATTATGGAGAAGCATCCCATAGAGGCAGGATTACCATGCACCATTTAATATTAAAGCAAAACAGTCTGCAGAGCTATTTTCTTTCCTCTCTGTTTATGTTTACAGCATAAACAGAGAAGTGTTGCTGGAAGGTACAATGTAACACTACTTTATTTCATAGAATTTAGAATGATAACACACAAGAACCCTGAAACAGAGAAAACAGGCTGCTCCCTAAAACAAAGGTGCACAACTCACCCTCCCTTACTCTAGATTGGCTCTTCACAGACTGACTTTGATTTCATGCTTCCTTATAGACCCTCCCCTCCCCGCCCCCCTGCCCCCCTGCCTTCAAGAAGGCCCAGGAAAACCCGGTATCATTTACAGTTATAGATTAGTTTTCAATATACCACACTCTGCTCTTTTTAATACACCACTAATGTCAGCATGGACTTTTTCCCTTCCGTGCTAATCTCTGGTGGGCCAGTTGTTCCTCTGATGTTATTGCATGAAGAGATATATCTTGCATTTCGCTGCAAATGTGGTCAGGTCTGGACTACTTCCCAGATCTTGGTAAACAGAGTTCAAGATGCAACACTGGCCAAGTGTTTGAGTCCCCTTCTATGGCTGGTCCAGACAACAGCTGCCTGCTAGTGTTCTCAGCTGATTAGTCCTTCAGCTCATGTGGTAGAGGCTTGTGTTTTGGAGCTAGAGGCCCTACGTTCAGTCTCCCCTGGTCACCCAAAGAGAGGGTTGTTGTTCAAAGCTGGGGGCCTAATCTGAGAACTCTGCCCTGGATCTCCGCAAAATCCATTGCGGGTACTCTCAGCTCCTGTTTACAATAGCTCTTGTCCTCGGTGGCGGAGAGGCCTGCTCCAGTGAGGGATGAGAAGTGCTCCCTAAAGAGACTTTGGAGCTTTATTTAACCCAAGAGGAAAAGACAGTGTCCTCGTAGGAGCCAGGTTTTCCTGTCCCAAGCTGTTGCTTGCAAGACACTGTAATGGGTGAAGGTATTAAACATGATCCACCTTTGGGGTTTCAGGACTCAAGCACATCCCCAAACTCTGTACTCTTCCAAACTTATCTGGGGGCCTGTGTAAAAAGGCCTGATGGTCTCTGTCCAGTCCCTATCCCAGGGCCCGTATTACACCACCATCACACCTGCTGAAAACCTGGGCTTTGCTGTCAGTCTCTCTGGGTTGGCCAAAAACGGAATGGCCCACAGAGATGCAATTCTTCTCTCCCTCTCGCCCCTCCAGGGCAGAGGGGAAGTGAAATGACTGGGCAATGTGGGGAGGAGCTTGCACTGATGGTGCCCATAATATGCCAGCTTTTTGGTGAGGGGGCATCATTCTCCAGGGCTGTCAGTCCAGCACCTTTCCCCATCACCTACTGTGACGTTCAGTATCTTGTGGGAACACCCTACACCCCCATGTTCATCCTTATAAAATAATTGTATAGTAGCCAATGCAAAGTTTGTCATGGGTGACTTCGGAAGGCTCATGATGTACTGAGCGTTGTTGTAGTGATGTTATAGTAATTATTGTTGCAGTAATATAGTGATGTTATAGGTTATAATTTCATGTATATAGTTATGAGGCTGAAAATGTATTCTTGCGGATTAAAATAAGCCCAGGCAAAAACTCTCTAAGAGTAGAGGGACAGTTCACACCTCATCAAAGCATGTATGGGACAAACCCAGCCCAGCCTCACAGGAACAAAGGATGCTGGCCTACGCAGCAACAAAAGGATCTGTTGGACTCTTGAGTGAGTCACCCACCTTCCTTTAGTCAGTTTGGAACTGCGATGAGGTAATGCTCAATTGACTCTGAAGGTGAGGGCAAAGTCAAGAGGGAAGAAAGAACATGATAAAAGGGAGAGACATTTGCCATACTCTTCCTCTCTCTGCCACCTACATCTACAGACACCACACTAAGTGACTGAAGCGCTGATCAAAGGGGAGAGCCTGGCTGAAGAGCAACCAGCCAGCCTATCGTGGTAAGCATCTAAGTTTGTAAGGACATTGAAAGCGTTAAGATCAGCTTAGAATGCGTTTTGCTTATCTTTCATTTGACCAAATCTGACTTGGTATGTTTTGACTTATAATCACTTAAAATCTATCCTTAGAGTTAAAAAATCTGTTTGTTTATTGTACCTGAAGCTGTGCATTTGATTTGAAGTATACCAGAGACTCCCCTTGGGATAACAAGCCTGGTACATATAAATTTCTTTGTTAAATTGACAAACTCATATAAACTTGCAGCCTCCAGTGGGCATAACTGGACACTGCAAGATGGAGTTCCTAGGGTTGTGTCTGGGATTGAAGAGATTGACTAGTGTCATTCGGTTGCAAGTAGCTGGGAGCAGCTTACTTGCCAGAGGCTGTGCGTGAACAGCCCAGGAGTGGGGGTTCTCACAGCAGAGCAGGGTAAGGCTGGCTCCTAGAGTCAAGGATTGGAGAAGCCTAGCAGATCACTGGTCCAGATAACACCAGAGGGGAACGTCACACCTACACTCACTCAAAAATATTTAAAGAGGCAGAAGGAGATGGGGGAGAACACCTCTTAAAGTCCTCATTAACACTGGGCTACAATCCAGAATCCACCCCCTTCACGTTCCTCTGCAGCATCTGCCCACTTATAACAACACTTCCGATATCCGAGCGCCCAAGGGAGACAGCGAATTGACAGCCCGTGTTCATCTCTCCCCTGCTTTAGTATTCTGAATGAAATGAAGCTGTGGGTATCAGACGCCCATGGGCTCTCACACAGCTCAGGGACACTTTTGACTGAAATTTTTCCTCCTCAAAACCATGTAGATTCGGGTTGACCAAAATGTTTTGCAGATTTGGGTCAATTTGGTTTTGCTGAATTGTTGGGGGGTGAAGGTGGGGTTAAAAAAAAAGGCTAAAGAGTTTGTTTTGATGTTTTTGAAATGATACGTTTAGATGGGTTTTTTATTCAAAATGACTTTCTTTCAACATTTCATTTAAATTTATTTAAAAATAGAAAACTGGGGGTGGAGGGAAACCTACTTAATTTCAAAATGAAACAGAGTTTGACCTGAAACAATATTTTGAATCATTTGGAAGTGCCAGCACACTGAAAAATCCATTAGTCACATGGTTCTAGGCATGGATGTTCGGGCACAGCCTGGGCTGGACCAGGAATAGCTGCTGTAAAGGAACCGCTAGACAGTGTTTAACACCATCGCAGTGGGCATTCAGAGCAATACCATGGCTCAGCGACAGCAATCACTGATCCACTGCAGTGCACTGTAATTATCCATTGTCAGAGTCAACACAGCGTGATGGATTGGCACAGAGGAGGGAGCGTTGGCCCTAGAGGGCAGCCAGGCTCAGTCCAGACCAAAACTCCCTGGCCCTTGGTCCTCTTCTAGCCAAGCTCATGAGTCCCACACCCTCCAGATTGAGGATGGAGAAACAGGCAAAGCAAATCTGCCCTGTTACTACTGTGCCACCAAACTACAGGTGGGTAGGGGAAATCTAATGGCAGCCAATTGAGGGGCTGGAACCAGAGTATTGTACTAGGAGGGAGATTTCTGTGTGTACTACCAGGAGGCTGAACCTGCCTGGGGGAGGAGGAGGCAGCATTGTTATGTGGCCACTTGTTCCTTAGCAGCTGGACTGAAGCCACTGCAAAGACCTCCCATGGTCATAGATGCTACTAACTTTGGCCAGATTGGGGCTGGCAGAGTAGATGGGAAAATGCATTATCCCACTTCCACGTACTTTTCAGACTCTTGTCCACAACTAAAATCCTTCGCTGCTTCTTCCTTTGCAGGGAGATGAGTCTGGAATGTGTCCCTTACCTTGCTCCGCCAGTAAGTAGGCTTTGGTAGTACCTCTTTCAATGGCATGGTGGTATCAATGTACAGTATTGTCAGACTGTCCTGTCACCCTAACCCCCCACCCCCAGCTACAATCCCTTAGGAAATGTAGTGAAACAGTCTGAAACCAACTCCCCTTTCTAGAAAGAGTTCTCCATGCACAAGCGAGACGAGTCTAAGATGAGCCGTGAACATGGGGCTGGCGTGGAGGTGACTAGAGGCTGTGGCACTCCTTTCCATTGAGAGCGGAGGAGTGTTTCAACTGAGGTCTGTCGAGCGGCGAATGCATTTTCCTGACTGGGCTGCTGAGCCAGCTAATGACAAGCTGCTTTGCAGTGAGCCAGGAATTGGGGCTGTCCAGCTGTGGCCTGGGTGAATGACAAGTTCTAATTGTACAGCATCCTCCAAGCAGTGTGGTGAAGTCCATCTGGCAAGCCCTGCAGAGCGTTCTCTTTCTGGCTTTGTTGCTCACTCCCTGAATGGCTTTCCTGCTGTCTCTGGGCTCCTAGAATCTTTCCAAGTGCTCCTCTGCCTTTTGTGTGTGCGTGCGTGTTTCACAGGTGCTGAGATCTGTCACCACCGCAGGTTAAAATCAGAAAGGACAGACCCTCAGCCTCTCTCCTAAGCAGAGCTATAAAGAGTCAGCCCCTCACTTTGCCCTCCTTCAATGCTAAGGGTTGGTACCTGCACCGATGCTGGCTGATTGTTGTATCATTTAAAGAAATATGATCTAGCAGGAATAATACCCCAATAGGAAGTTCAGTTAAGGTTGAAGACGTGGTGCGCTGGAGGGAACGGATGTTATCTTTTTGTTGTTATAATTGTTCGGATTACAATAACACCTAGGGACCCCAAACAGCATCTACACACATTGTGGTAGGCACCGGACAAACACGCAATACAACAAGGCAAAGGGTGGAAGAAAAAGAAGCATTATTACCATCCTATTTTATAGACGGGGGAGGGGAACTGAAGCAGAGAGAGATTAAATGACTTGCCCAAGGACCCACAAGAGGGCAGCAGAAGGGCTGGGACTAGCACCTGTTTCCTGAGTCCCTGGTTTAGTACCCTAGCCCATGCCGCTCCTTCTGCAGGCACTGAAATTGCACAGGGAGTTTGTGATAGGATAGCTGGGTTCAACTCCCAGCTGTCCTGAGTACTGGTTCAGTTCCTTAACCACGAGATCCAGCCTTCTTCCTTTCAAGAAGCTTAGAGTTAAAGAATCAAATGTTAGACAGCCTAAAAAAGCAGACAGAAGATGGTGCTTCTCAAACAAGGCACCAATTCACTCTCCAGTTAGTGCCACAATCCTCTCTGCTCTAGCAGGCCCAGAGTGATGCAGACAGCATGGCACGACTTCAGGATGACCAGATGTCCCGATTTTTTGAGCTTTTTCTTACATAGGCACCTACGTAATCCTCCCCCCCATCCCCGTCCCAATTTTTCACACTTGCTATCTGGTCAACCTACACAACTTCCAGTTTGGTAGCTGGCCTGAAAGATGCCTTGTTGCTCATTTGGCTCTTTAGAGGTCTCTAGAGACCTAGGGGGCAACGTAACTGGGCCATTCTCCCCATTGTGCTCATCTGGCTCCAAGCTCCGTCCCCAGCTGCTCCCGCTGAGTCAAAAATAGCTTGCCAGAGCCAATGTGCCATAGTGATGTTCTAATTCAAAAGTTAATAACCTTTGAAATTAGATTTTAATCAACTAATCTGTGGGCCTGGGCACTAGATATCAGCGGGAGGAGTCCAGTCACTCGGTTTCACCTCTCATGCTTTTTTTGTCTTTGCTAGGCAGTAGCAAAGAAAGAGCTGGCACCTGTTGATCTCAGCACCAGCCCTACCCTGCCAATCTTAAAGCCCCTAGGTCTGTTCTGGATTTCGGGGGGAGGGGATGGAGGCAAAATTGGGTTTAGAATGAGAACTCAGCTGTGCCTTTCATGCAGGGGGAGTAGTTACCAGCCTTTCCAATGATGACGTTCAAAACATTTTACCAACATTCATACTACGTCTAAGGGAGGCAAGCCCTATTAAACTCCCTTTTACAGAAAGAGGAACCAAGCTGGCATGGATCCCCACAATCTGTGCTACACTCCAGCTTTTAAACTTGGAGGAACCCCTTTGGTTGGTTTCCATCTGGTTCACTTTGAAGGTTTTTCTTCTCACACATAAGAACTAGAGATTTATTTGAAAAAAGAAAGTTTATATTCCGGAACCAAAGTGTCAGCCTCCTACAAACATACTGGCTCAGTGAGCCACCAAGAGGTTAGATGCCTGATCACACTTTGTTCCCATGTGTGCATAGATCTGTCTTTTTCTTTCCTGGGAGGGACTTGGAAGTAAGTGGCTCCTTCAGAACACATCTGACAGCTCAGAAGATCTCTGCCCCAATTTTTAACCTGCCCTAGGGGCCCTCTTTTTAAGAGTACAGCTCCCACTTAAGCACCTAAACAAGGGTCATATTTTCCAAAGAGCCCAGCACCCATTCCCATTGTGACACTCGGGGCAGATATTCGACAGCGTGCAGTCCACAATATGTGCTCAGGGTGCTGAGCAGTTCTGCTAATCTGGCCCTGTTTGTGGGTGCTGAGCACTAGGAAATATGGCCCTAAGCTATTTTGAAACCCCCCCTACATGCCGATGTGTTGCAGCAATTTGGCCAAGAAGAATAGACCTAGCTCTACCACTGCTGCTTTTGATATAGGTAGAGGAGGACGACTACAGAACAAACCAAACCAAACCCAGTCCCCTTCTCCAGCAGCATAGGGCTCCGCCTCCTAAAAGCTCCCAACCACTGCTGGTGCAGGAGGAAAGGGCTGAGGTCAGTGGAACTATCCACCACTAGGGTAAAGCTTGTCTGTGTATGGGACAGCTATTAGTCCCATCGCTCAATGCACTTCTGGAAGGCGCTCGGACAGTATGTGGGGAGGGACATAGAAGAACCTGAATAGAAGTCCTGGAATTTGATTCCCCTACCTGGCTAGACTGCCCAATATTTATGGTTCATTTATTATCTATTGGATATTAGTTTGCACTGATTGCCCCAATCCCTGTTAGGTGGACAGAGTCTGTTCTGAGTCTGTGCACAAGGAAACACCTATATATTTTGCTGTGGTTTCTTTCTTTCCCCATCCCCTTTTCACCTGCAGTCTGCCCAGGAAAGGAGGATGGAATTTACAGTCCTATCCACAATGCAAACAAGAGAGTATATTTCACATTTCCAGTTCTGAAAGCTTGTCGATATGGAAGCAGGAGCCTGCTGGCGGGAACAGCTGTTCTTGTCTTCTGGAGAATAGTTGAAATTGGAGCTGGCTGGAGGGCGACAATTCTGCTCCTCAGCAACATTCATGGTTTTGAAATTTGCTTTTGTTCTGCACTGAACCAAAACCTTCCAGCTATGTTTGTGCATGTGGCCTGGTGGTTAGGGTCCTGGAGTGAGATGTCTGAGACCTAGGTACGTCTGCCTGATTCAGAGCAGAGATTTTCCTAGGCCAGTACCCTAAATACCCAGCTATAGAGTCAGTCTTTCACTGTAGCCTGGACCCAAAAACCTTTGTGACTAAAGTTTTATGGGCACTGAAATGTCTTCATGAAACATTTTGGTTTCAATGGAACAGCATGTTTTGCTGAAATGTAGGTGAAAACATTCTGACCAGCTACAGTTGCAATGTCTTCTGAGCAGAGGAGATAGCGTTCTGAAGTTATCGTGGGTGCTGCCCAGATAATATAGAAATGCTGGGTGCTATTTTTACATAGGGGAGGGAGGCAGGATCTAAGACTTGCTAGAAAGACTGTAGATCCAAAGTGTGAGGTGTGGTTTTCCTGGAACCATTTCCCAAGGGCTGCTACTAGATGTGCTGAAATAAACCCTACTGTCCTTCAAAGCCTGTAGGGACTCATTAATGGACCATGACCTGGCACAGTTGTCTGAACTCAAACTTTTCGGGTGAGGAGATAGAGACAAGCATTTCTTCTCTTTTCCTTTCTCATTTCCTCCCTTTTGTTTTCTTCCCCTTTCTCTGTCATTCCCTCTCTACTTCCTCCCCTTAATCCTTTCTCTGTCACCTTCTCCAGGCCCTTATTTCTTCTCTTCCCATCAGGGACATCCTCAGCGGCTCTCTCTGGGCAGCTCTGTGTCCTCTTTGCATTGGCCAGACTGAGCCAGGGACCAGGACCTAGGCTATAACTGTCCTTTATGAGGACAGAGCGTGCCTTCTCTACCCTGGTATGCTCCCCAGCAGCACAGGGCAGAGATAAGGAGCAGGCCTTTGATCTTTGGCCTCCTGCCCTTCCTACCCTCCCCTGCAGAATGTAATCTTTGACCCAGCCTATTTAGTGGCTGATCCACAATGAGGAAAACAGGCAGTTCTCTCTGCTTTGCAGGCAAAAGGAAATCCAGTTCTGAAGGTGTTTCCCTGGTAGCCTAACTGCATGTAGTTGCCAGAGAAACGAGTACTACGGACTCACTTAAACTCCGGCACCGTGTTAGTAAGTGCCAAATTCAGGACTTGTTGCTATGAAAAAATGGTGAATTCATCGTTAGGCATCCCCTAAAATCCTCTGCGTTTTGCAGTGCCCGAGGCATAAGTCACACATTTAAAAACAGTGTCCAAAAAACTGCAGGAGTGCTTATGAAATATTTTGTTTCACTGGCAACAGGACAAGAAATAATTGGACATTAAATCAAAGAAATGGGAGAAAAGGAACCGCAAATCAAGGCAAATGATGGAAAATTAGATCTTAGTGTAGAGAAATGTGTACATAAGGATCACCTGGCTGTTCAGGCAAGGATATGTATGCCTATAAATCTTCTCTTTAACCTTTTCATTCCTACAGTCAATGGCCTGGAGTATGTACAGCTCAGGTAGTGTTCAGTAACATGGTCCTTCTTTTCAAAGTACTGTAGACTTGAGAGCTGTAGTAGCTGAGTGGCTAAGGGGATTGACTATAACGCTGAACGTTGTGGGTTCCATCCTCCCTTTATCTCACCCACTCAAAGGCCAACCTCTACTTCATCTAGCTGCAAAATGGGTAGGTGACCCACTGAGTCAGACCTGATGCTGGTCACATTGCTCCTTGTGTACTGTTGGCTATGAAACTGATGTGCCTTAACTGTGTCAGCCAAATGAGCCATTGACTCAAAAGAACCTGAGAGGTGCTCTAAACTGATCCGATCCAGTCTGGGAGCCCCTATTCTACTATTAAAAAAAAATCCCATTTGCCTTCATGTCCCTGGATTATCTCCATAAACGTCAATAAAACTAACTACATTTAAACAAAACTCTTCCAATTCTCTTAGCTAACCCATTTAACACACAAATCCCATGGACCTCTTTGCTGGTTTAAAAACAGCAACCACCCTCTTCAATAGCTTTTTTTTCCCCCTGGAGCTGGCAGCGGGATTAATCACAGATAATAACAGCAAGCAGATCTCACTCATAACATCATATGCGCCCTGTGTGAAATGCAGTGACAGGAACTTTGAGGCAGAAAGATATTTTTTTCCTATATTAAAAAAGAGGCAAAAGCAATTAGATTAAATTTACCATTATGGAAAAGGTTCCATGCTGTTTCCCAGCCCTGCTCTAGAGTTACTGGAAGCAGAGTCTTTCTCTCTTCCAGCTGTTCCTTTTTGGGAATCAATAAGGAACTTTTAGGCAGAAGAAGACCCCATTGACTGCCATGGGTTTTGGATCAGATCCTACATGTGGTGGTAGAACTGGCTGAAATTCTAACACCATCCTCTTGGGGGCAAGTTAGAGGGATTTAGTGTGCAGAAGAGAGGAAAACTTATTGGCTTGGTACCTTGTTCTGCAGAGGTTCAGAAGGGCTGCTTGCTGAGCTAAATTCTGCTCAAGGTGAGAGAGGGAGGCACACAGCATCATTTGCAGAGCTCTGTTTGAAATCCTGTCTTACTATTTGGTATTTACATGTAATGTGTGTTTAAACTTACTGAAGACCGATATGACCACAGTACAGACCCATTTATGCGCGAATTTGCTTAACACGCGGTAGCGCCATGCCTCCCAGTGCTACCTATTTAACACGCGAGACTCGTTAACACGTGGTACAGGAAAGTGCTATGTAGTGCTACAGATTTGCTCACTGACATGGACATCGACAGGAAGTGCGGAGTGGAAATGTATTGTACGTCTTTACTGCCGATGTGGGGGGGAGGAGGAGGAGGGGAGAAAAGGGGCAGCAATGTTAAAGTGCTACTGTGGCAGCGCTTTAATGTTGCTGCCCTTTGTCCCCTCTCCCCCTCGCCACTGACGGGGGAGGCGAAAAGGGCAGGGACGTTGAAGTGCTGCTGCGGAAGCGCTTTAAGGACGGTCCTTTGCCGCAGCAGAGCTGGACTGCCAACGGGGGGTGGACGCAGCAACGTTAAAGCGCTGCCATGACGGGTGGGGGGGGGGCAAAGGGAGAAGCTGCCCCGGAGCCGGCGATTTAAATGGGCCCTGGGCTCTGGACGCCGCGGCCGCAGCAGCAGCACCTGTAGCTCCGGGCCCTTTAAATCACCACGGGAACCCCAGGTGGCGCAGGACCAGGTGGCCTGGAAGGGCTGGCCTGGGGATGTTGACCCTTAGCCCCACCCCTTCTGCCCGAGGCCTCGCCCCTTCTGGGGGTCAGAGCCACCTCTGCCCAATACCAGTAAGTGTCCTGAGTTACTTTCACCCCTGTGTAGTAGTAATAATGTTTTTATTAGATTACACATTTGAATTTATATTCTTGCAAAGCGCCGTTAACAGATAGGCTTGCAGTATTTGGGACGCTGTGAATACGTATGTAATCCTAGATAATTATACATGTGTATATATAGATATCTTAAGATATTTCAGCATGGCCCTCTTAACCCGTGGTCCGTTAACACGTGGTTGTGACGGCTTGACTCCCGACAACCACGCGTAAACGGGTCTGTACTGTACTCTGATATTAACAAAATATTCTATCTTATAAATATTGGTCAATACAATTACAGCTTTGATTGTGCCATTTCTGGTTTTGGTCCTTCTCTGCACATTTCCCCCCGGCTGGTTTCTGAGTGGATTGCTGGGGTTTGTACCAGCACAGGTTGCATTTGAAGTGATAGCATACACTTTAATGGATGGAGCCAGCCCCCAGGCAACTGTGGCCTTGATCAGATGTGATATGGATTGAACTGCTGTAAGGTGCTCGATCCAAAGCCCATTGTAGTTGATGAGATTTTTTCCACTGGCTTTGAGGCCCGGGTTTTTTCAAGGCACAGATGCCTTGTTCTGGAACTTCAGGACACTGAGCTCTGTGCTCGGATAGTGGGGATCACCAAAGAGATATTGGCTTTGTCAGAGCATATCTCCTGGTCTCGAGATCACAGTCCCTGCGAGATTCCACTGGGACGGAGTCAGTGCAGGATTTTTGGAGCAAAAGATTATCAAAGCCAAAAACAGGCATCAAGAGAAGTGCCACCAGGTGCTTTTTTGAATGGACCAGCCAACCCTACTTCTTTCTTTTGTGTGCAGTGCCTCTAAGAGACCATGGAAGAGGAATTCTTGAAATGGCTGACCAACTTCCATTTGATTATGATCAAGTTTGCCATGAAGTGTTATTATGGCACCATTGATTCACAACTGCAGCGTACGGATGGAAAACATCCCCAGCTGTGCACCTTTCCGTCCCTGCTGGCTTTTATGTGGCATTTTCAAAAATGCCTTGCGTTAGTTGGGCCAATGAACTGTGCTTTTGAAAAGTCCACCCTTGGGACAGATCCTCAGCTGGTGCAAATGGTCATGGCTCTATTGACTTAATTGGAGTTATGATAATTTACACCACCTGCAGGTGTTAATGCTATTGTCCCAGACCATTGCATGGAAGTTAGAGTCCTGACTGTGGTGCCATTTTGTAACAAACCACAGCTAACTATATATACAGCCACCATGGATGTCAGCAGCAAATGTCAGTATCTTTTTGTTTTCTGTGCACTGCCCCTTTAAATTTGCAGGGTGTCTGTTGAAGGCAGCTGTCACTTAGTGCTCATTTCAGTGCAGACCATTATAGAGGAGATATCTACTGCGCTCTCTCCTGGAGCCTTTATTTTTGATCTTTCTTTTTTGGATTGTTTTTCCTTTATCTACAATAAAAAGTCACTTAGGTTGAAAGTATACGAGAGCTTACTGTGCTTGGAAAGTCATAGCACATAGGATTCTAGAAACAATCTCATTCCTCTGGGAACAATGCAAAGATCATGTCTGAATGATTCATAAGTATAATGTCTATGAGTCTTCAAATGAGCTTATGCTCTATCTGATTACAGTCTTAAAGCAGGGGATTGGATGGCTCAGGTGTTTGGGGTATATGAAGCAAACTCTCCTTTCTAAATCACCAGTTCAAACAAGCCTATGTAGAAAGTGATTAAAAGTTGCTCCAATGGGTGTTTGGATTGTGGCTTGCTTTACAGTGGGCAGGGGTCCATGAACAATTGCCTGTCTCAACATAGAGCTCAAGGACTGACTGAGCTACCCTCTCACACTTACAACTGCAGGAGAAAGTTGAGGCACATTAGCAAGGCAACCTGGGGGAAGTTTGCACTTAAGTGCAAAAAGGTCATATAGTTAAAGCACTTGAGTGGGGCTCAGGAGACAGTAGTACAATTCCTAGTCCTACCACAGTTTTTTGGTATGATCTTAGGCAAGTGAATTATTTTCTCTGTGCCTCTGTTCCTCATCTGTAAAATGGGGATAAGAACACTGTCTTACCTCCATCCTTTGTCTTGTCTAGTCAGACTGTAATCTCTTTAAGGCAGGGACTCACTCACTATATATACATACAGCACCTAGCAAAATGGAGCTTCAATCTTGGTCAGAGCTACCTAATGGCACTGACGCTTACTTAATATGCCTGATCTATGGGAAACAGATTATTTCCACCTCTGTCTGGGTGTTTACAATGCACGCATGCTGCATCTGAGTGATTTCAGTTTTCTGGGCTGTCAGCAGAACACCTTTCACAAGCGTTGCATTCATTTGAAGTTTTAAACAAACAAACAAACAAAAACCAAACAGACTCTATAAATCGTAAAGAACAAAGGGCTTCCACATCCAGGAATCACCTCCCATAAAGAAGGTTCTCATAATTCTGCCAGCAGTTGGGTGAACTGTTAGCTACATTCTCCGGTGGTGTTTGAATTCAAAGCTGGAGCAGGGGGTTGGGGAAAGGCACTCTAGACAGTGGCAGAAAAAGCAACTTAAAAGCTGTTTGCACAGTGCGTTTCCTTTTAACCTTTAGCTTGTCTCTCTTTCTTTCCATCAAACATTCTGCTTTGATTTCCTTCAGAGGCATTATTGTGGCAGTGCCTTTAAAAAGGCAAGTAAGTGAGGGTTAAGGAACAGCTGCAGGAAGATAATTAATGCTCGCCAACATTTCTTACAGGCTTTAGCACCTTGCCGTGACACAGGCTGCAACATCTGTGCTTCTCAGCAGCCAAGCTGTAAAACTTCCCCTTTGTGTTCTTCACAAAGCAACTGTCGCCCACCCAGTGTGCACCATCAGGGCAAAACTTACAAATTGCTACAAAAGACAAGATGTGGTTTCGTGAGGATGGTGGGCCCTTTGCTTTTGAATTGGCACTGAATTGGCTTTAAATGTTTATTCTGGTACGTATAAGGTTGTGCAAAGAAAACTGGCACATCTAACAATGCTTCAGGGATAGAAATGGGCCCCAGCCGCAACCCCCACTCCTGAGTTATCTGATACTTTGGTGCCTTCTTGTTATCTACGTAATGGTGCAAAACAGAACGCCAGCCCCCCAAGAGCTCCTGGAAAGAGCATCCACTGTAGTTTTTCTGTGGACTATATGGTTACAAAATACCAAGGGATTCTGGGAAAGTGCCTGTTTTTGTCATTGGTGTGCTGGGTCTATCCCAGGGCTGGGCGAACTTTTTTGGGCCGAGGGACACATCTGGGTGGGGAAATTGTATGCAGGGCCGGGGCAGGGGGTTGGGGTGCGGGAGGAAGTGCAGGATGTGGGAGAGGGTGTGGTGTGCAGGAAGGGGCTCAGGACAAGGGATTAGGGCAGAGGAGGGATGCGGGGTGTATGAGGGGGCTCAGGGCAGGTGTTTGGGGTGTACAGGGATGCAGCAGGGAGCTCGGGGCAAGGGTTGGGGTGCAGGAGGGGTGCGGGCTGAACAAGGGGGCTCAGGGGAGGGGTTGGGGTGCAGGAAGGGTGCAGTAGGGGGATCAGGGCAGGGGTTAGGGTGCAGGAGGGGTGCAAGGTACAGGCAGGGGGCTTAGGGCAGGGAGTTGGGGGGTGGGGTGCAGGAGAGGTTCGGGCTCCGGCCCGGCGCCGCTTACCTAAAGCGGATCCAGGGTGGCAGCAGCATACACCGGGACCAGGGTAGGCTCCCTGCGTGCCTGCCTGCCTGCCCTGTCCCTGTCCCCACGCCGCTCCAGGAAGCGCTGCAGCCCCTCGGGGGGGGGGGGGGGGGGAGGGGTACAGGGCTCTGCGTGCGCTGCCCTTGCTGTGCCTCCAGGTACCTTCCCCGAAGCTCCAATTGGCCACGGTTCCCCATTCCCAGCCAATGGGAGCTGCAGGGGGGCGGTGCCTGGAAGCAAGGGCAACACACGCAGGGGGCCTCTTCTGAGACCTGCGCCAGGCCCGCAGCGCCATGGGGGGCAATCCCACGGGCTGGATCCAAAGCCCTGAGGGGCCAGATCTGGCCCGAGGGCCATAGTTTGCTCACCCTGGTCTATCCCTTTCCTTTGCTTTTCACCCTGCATAACAGAACTAATGAGTGTTAAGCTGATCTGAACTGCAGCCGGTGGAGTCTCCCAAGTTCCAACAAGGTGCCCTGGTTGGTCCTGAATTTGGCCTGTGCCTGCTCATCTGATGTTGACTCTGTTAGCTCCTGACACCTGGAGAGAGGAGGAGATTTCATCTGGCAAATGGACCTTATCTCTGAATCGAGCCTGACCTGATGTTTGGTGGACCAAGGTCTCTGCTGCTTGAGAGAGATTAATAGATCCCAAGACCAGAAGGGACCACTGTGATCATCTAATCGAATCTGTTGCACAGTCCATAGAATTTACCCAGTGTTGGAATTTCCTCCAATCCAGGTGGGTCTGCGTCAGCCTGAAGGTACAACATCACAGCCCCTCATGCATAATAGACTGGCTCAGAGCTGCATCTCCCCACTTTCCTCCTTTTTCTTCTGCTTTCCCTTTCGCTTGTGTGAGTCAATGTCTGGGTGGATAGATTGACTGTACACAATAGATAGCCTTGTGAGGAAGATGAGACCACTTTTGGTGCAACCCGGGCAACATCTCTCCCCTTTAAGAGAACACAACTGGATCTGTGACATACAGAATTCTGTCAATACAATGAAGGGGTTGCATCACAATTCGGTGACTGTGAAATTCAAGCATATACCCTTACAATATGTCTACACTGCAATCAGAGGTGACTGCAGCTTGCTTTAATCCAGCTAGAAATAGCAGAGAAGCCGCAGCTGCATGGACCCCGGATTGAGCTAGCAATGGAGCCTGTACCCATGGCTCCAGGCAAGCTTGTACAGCCCTTGCTGAAGGCCATGCTGCTGGGCCATCCATGCAATTTTTAGCTGAGCTAGCCAGATGAAAGCTAGTACAGGTATGCCAGCCTGTGCTGCGGTCACACCTTGGACTGCAGTGTGGACGTACCTTAAAAGAATGCTAACTGCTAGCAGCACCACATGGCTGCCTAACTTAACATCTAAATAAACCAGAAATCATGACACCTCCACAGGGTTGAGTGAGCACTGCAACTGAATTGCAAACTTCTGGATCTATCGCTTCCGCTAGGCTTATTGCTAGTTTTGCTCTGCTGGGTCTGTGTTCCTGCATGCATATAGATCGGGGTGGGCAAACTACGGGCCGGATCTGGCCCCTCCCAGCTTTGGATCCAGCCCGCGGGATTGCCCCCTGTGGTGCTGCGGGCCCAGCACCGCTCTCAGAATTGGCCCCCGGGCGGTGGGGCAGAGGGCTCCATGTGTTGCCCTTGCCTCCAGGCACCGCCCCCCGCAGCTCCCATTGGCTGGGAATGGGGAACCATGGCCAATGGGAGCTTCGGGGGAGGTACCTGGAGGCACAGCAAGGGCAGTGCACGCAGACCCCTCAGCTCCCCCATCCCCAGGGGCTGCAGTGCTTCCTGGAGCGGCGCAAGGCCGGGGACAGGGCAGCAGGCAGGGACCCTGCCCTGGCCCCGGTGCACGCCGTTGCCACCCCAGTGCCCGAACCTCTCCTGCACCCTAGCCCCCCAACTCCCTGCCCTAAGTCCCCTGCCTGCACCTCGCACCCCTCCTGCACCCCAACCCCCTGCCCTGAGCCCCCTGCCACACCCCGCACCCCTTCTGCACCCCAACCCCCTGCCCTGAGCCCCCTCCCGCAGTCCACACCCCTGCCCTGAGCCTCCTCCTGCACTCCGCACCCCTCCTGAACCCAAACCCACTTCCCTGAGCCCCCTCATACATCCTGCTCCCCTCCTCTGCCCCAATCCCGTGCCCTGAGCCCCTTCCTGCACACCGCACCCCGTCCCACACCCCGCACTCCCTCCCGCACCCCAACCCCAATTTCCCCACCCGGATGTGTCCCTCGGCCCAAAAAGTTTGCCCACCCTGATATAGATGCAGGTTTTGAAATGATGTGGGCAGATTATTGTGTGCATTGCAGTGGTTTTTCTCTGTTCACATTGGTTTGTTATATTCTCTGGCTTTCCGTTTGGCTGGAGTTTGCAAGTTGGTATTCTGTATTAGTATTTGTGTGGCAGTAGTGCCTAGGAGTTGTGGACCATGACCCCTCTGTGCTAGGCGCTGTACAAGCCTTTCCCCTCATAGCACTATAAACAGGGCAAGAATGATTTAATGTGGACAAGCTGCAGTTACGTTAGCTTGGGAGTTGCAGTTAAGCAGAGTGCTGCTTTTATGGCACCTGATCCCATACCAAGGAGAAGGGACTATGGAAGGGTGTCAGGAATCAGAGCCTGTAGCAGAGCCAGTCTTTGGGCCAGCTAATGAGCACAGCTGGCCTATAGCAGGCAGCCTGGTTGGCTACGCCATCTGATTGGTGGGGAAAAGTCAGCAGACCAGCTCTTAAACCCAGCAGCAGCAGTTCAGTGGCTGCTCAAAGCATTTGCCTAAAGCTAGGGTAGCTCCTGCGCTTCGCTTGCTTGTTCCCAGCCCGGCGCCTGCCTTGCCTCACTCCAGGTGACCTGGTCCTGACCCTCAGCTCCAATTCCTGACTTCTGGCCTCTGACTCAGTCTTTAACCTTGGGCTACTATTCCTGGCTACTGACTCCTGCTCCAGCCACTAGGCCTGACTGCCCATCTCCTAGTTCCTGATTAACCTTTGCGTAGAATCTCCACGGTCTGGCATAAGTAGAGAGAGCGCTAAATCTGTTCTGGGACACCAAAGCATGTTGGTTTGCTGACTGTTGACAAGCTTCTATGCATGGTGATTGCAAATGACATGAATTGTTGCCTAACTGGGCTTCCGGCAATCCTTGCTGTGTGTATTTGCAGCACAAATTTGCACTACTGGATTTTTCTGGCAGGCCCCACTGAAGGCGGAAGGCCCAGCACACGACTTAGAAGGATGTAGCTGCAGAGGACCCAGGGCCCAGTCACCAAAATGGAAGGCAGTGCCCTGGCCAAGAGATGACAACAGCTATTGAACGCTGGCCCCTGCTGAAGCTCCTACTGGAGGCTGAAGGCACTGTGCCCCAGGAGGAATGGCATGAAGCAATACACAGTAAAGTTCTGCCTCTTTTCCAGCAAGGTGTCTGCTATGTGCTAGGGCCCCCCCAGGCCCTTTGTGGAAGAAATGAGGCCAAATGCTTCTCACAGACTGATTTGCATGAATTACCCTCTGTAGCAGAAGAGAACAAGCCCCGCTGACCAAGGGAGGAGTGACAACTAAAGATAAAAGGCCAGCAGCACTGTGAGTAGCTGGGACGCCGTCTTCCAGCAAACTCCATCTATGGCCACTGCCCCTGTGCTGAAAGGAGGACATTGGCTTTTGAGAGATGTGCACAGGGTGATCCCATCTCCCTGCGTGTGCATGTCTACGCTGCACTGCCTAGAACCCATCTCTTGATCAGAAGGCAGTACGGCACCTGAGGGTGTGTAGAGACTGCAGCACCCAGCAAACACAATGTGCAGCCCTACTATTCTGAATTGCCATTGCAGGGGAAACTCTACATGGCAAAGTCGTGATATTGTTAGCTCACAAGCACAGCAAGTCCTGTTGAGAGAGAACTTTGTGACGCAAGAGCGTGAGTTAACCAACCTCTGGGCAGACTGTTAAAAACCAGGGCACAATCAGGGCCGCCCAGAGGATTCAGGGGGCCTGGGGCAAAGCGGGGGAGCTTGTATACACTGGGTGGTGCTCTGAGTCTGCGGCGGCGGCAGCAGCATTTCGGCAGCGGGGGACCCTTCAGTCACTCCTTGTCTTCAGCAGCACTGAAGGGCCCCCCGCCACCGAAATGCCGCCGAAGACCCGGAGCGACTGAAGGGCCCCCTGCCGCCGAAATGCCTCCGAAGACCTGGGCCGCCGCCAGGTGAGGAAAGGGATTCTCGGCCAGGGCTTGCGGGGCCCCTGTGAGGCCCGGGGCCTGGGGCAAATTGCCCCACTTGCCCCCGCTCTGGGCGGCCCTGGGCACAATCCCCAAATTTGTTGTGAGTTCTAAACTTAGATTTCACCAACCAACAGCTCCAAGTGCAAACTCCTTAGACCAGTGGTCCCCAACCTTTTTCGTCTGGCAGGCGCCAGACAACGAGCCACAGAGGACCGTGGCAGCGGACGAGCATCCATCAAAATGCCGCTGACAAGCGGCAACGTCAATAAGCATCACCGCTGAAATGCCACCAAGAAGCAGCAGCATCCAGAGGCGAAAATCGGTGGCGACGCCTCTGGATGACGCTGCTTCTCGGTGGCATTTTGGCGGATGCTCGTCCGCCGGCCAGTACGCGGGCGCACTTAGATGCCCCGGCGGGTGCCATTGCACCTGCGGGCACCGCGTTGGGGACCCCGCCTTAGACACTATAAAAGCCTAAACACAGAATCACAGACAGTCCCCTTGGGCACGCTGGTCTGTCTTGCCATCCAAGTGAGCATATCGCTGTGATAGATGGCCCCTTACTCCAAGAATCACAGCAATATTCATGTTACTCATATTCCTAAAGGGCCAGTTACTTACCCCAGGTCAATAGCACTTTAGGTCTCACACCAAAAACAATTTTTGTAGCTGGTTCTATAATAAACGATATGAAGATTTATTAAATAGAAAAGCAACACAGAGTTATTTACAAGGTTAAGTTTCAAAAGGTAAAATAGGCTTCTGTAATCATCAAGCTCTATTTATCCTTTAGGGCTAATCCAGGCTATGCAGCCGGGGATCTCTTGCTTATGCCTAGAACCACCTTGCCCTTCCAAGTCCAAACAGCATAGAGATCCTTTGGTTTGGGATTTTTAATCCCCTCCTGCCATGTGCTCTGAGCTGCAAACTCAGCTAATGGGAGGAATCCACTTGCATGATTCATTTTCAGGGGGAGAAGAACAGAACAACAGCAAGAGTCTTTAGTCCTTTTCTTGATGATTCCTCAAGCCAGAGGTAGGGACTTTCCAGTTGTGAGAACCAGCCATAGCCTGTCTGGTATTGATTGGTCTCCTCTTGTGGGAGAGGTGTAACAATTTATGTAGAAGAGCAGCTCTTCACAGTAATATGCCTCTCTCCTGTTTGGCAATTCATGCAGTAAGAGAAACTCACAATACAATCACTCAGATATTACATTACAATATGGAACACAGATATCACAAGTCAGATTACTGAATGCTTGTGAGTTTAAACACTTTCCTAACATTTTAATACCTAAGTTATCAATATTAACCCACAAGTGAACCAGACCAATTCCAGCTTCTGTGAGTGTCCAATTGAGACCTTGGCATGAGCTGGCACCTGGCCTACCAGCATCAGAAACATGTGTTCCTTAACCCCCCTGCCTGTGACCAGACATCACAGCTGTGGGGGCAGCTAACATTACTGTGGGCTGCCATGACCAACCATCTGATCCCTGAAGGCCAGTGTGCACAGCATGGCATGCCCCACTATCTGTGGCCGGCCAGTGAGGAGCACTTGGAATGGGAAAAGGAATATGGTGCAGGAGGAAAAGGAAACATAGTTAGAAACAAAAGGAAATGGTGAGGCGGCACCCACTCACCAACAGAAAAATGACTCTAAAATAAAGAAACCACTCAGATGAATGTGTGGGTAATACCCCAAAGCAGGGCTGCTTGGGAAACCATTCTTTTTTCCTCTGAAAAATGTTGACAAAAATCAACTCTCCCCCCATTTTAGTCAAATTGGTTTTTGGGGGTGGGGGTTGTTGAAAAACCCGAATCATTTTGAGGTTGGAGCCAAAAAGGATCAGCTTTTGGTTGCCAGAAACAGAGAAGAAAATCCAATAAAGGATATTTTTCACAAAAAACGTCCATTTTAGTTGAAAAGTTATTTTCTACTGAAAAATTATTTTGACTGAATATTTCCGACCAGTTCTACACAAAAGAAATCTCTCGGGCAGAGAGCGAACGAGCTATAACACAATGAGACCCTGATTTCCAAAGGTGCTGAGCACCCACAGGTCTCACTGACTTCTTTGAAGTGCAGCAGTTCTGAAAATCCAGCAACTCGGCAGCTGTTAATTTGCCACTCTTGACTGACCCCTTCCCACTGCTTGAGTAAAAAGTGCCCATTCAGTGTATGTTCTGGCCAGAAAAAGAATAGATGGATGCCAGTGTCCGTGTTCTGTAGCAGGTGTACATGCCGCAGATCTAAGTACTAGTACCCTTCAAGTGCGAGATTCAGTAAGTTTTACATTCCCCAGTATGCAGTTGGATGGGGAATGTATTGTGAGTATTATTGCTCCTTGGTAATGGTTGTATACCTTAAACAGCCCAGCATAAATCTTAATTTGACATTCAGGGAAGAGAGAAATACTCGGTAAATCCCTGAGTATGCAGTCAGAACAGCTTGTAGCAGGTGAGGGGTTTTTAGCAGTCTTTTATTTATGTGTATGGATGCAAAGGAATTGTGAATCCAAATACAGAAATTAAATATCACTTAGTTGTCATTGTCACCAAATCAACTGTCTGCTCAGATAGCCCTAAGTGTCATATGGCACAGGTCTAGGTTTTCTCCTCTCTTACACAGGCCAACCAATAAAGTTACATTGGTGTAGGGGAGAAGAGAATTAGGTCCACAGAGTAAAATTCAGCAGGACAGGTGACCGTTGGTCTCCACAACCATCGTCCCCTTAGGCAAGGCATCCATCCTCCGATCTGTTGTTCAGGTAGAAGGTCTTTAATTACTGAGGTCCATTGATCAAGAGTAGGACTGGGAGCTGCTGTCCATCACTAATGGATTGCGATACATCTTTTTTTTAATTAGAATGAATAGAAATACATTTTATTTCTTTAGCGGCACAGCAATCTTATTACCCAGGGGGACACCTACCAGACAAAGTTTAAGATTTTATGGAAGAAGGAGCTGATTGCTCGTTGTACCACTTAGCAATACCATAAATTTCAGTTTTTAGGCTATTTCCATACAGCGAGACAAAAAGAAAGGGGTGGATTGAAAGCATATTTTGTAAACACTAGGAGTTATTCTCATGCATATTATGACAGTGAAGCTTTTTTTTTTAGCAGCTGTGGACTAACAGCCTATGTGCCACATGATTTCTGTCGTCATTGCTGAGGACACAATATAAGGGCACAAATGCACACAAAAAACTGAACTGAGATACTCAGCCTGTTTCCTACCACACTACTAGGCACATGCACGCTTCACTAGAGATTCTTCCACTCTGTTAATTTCAGTTAATTCAACGAGTTATGTTAAATGAGGACCATAGGGGCAGATCATCACTAGGTGGGTCACAGTTGTCTCTGTTATCTGCCCCATGGCCACTTGGAGTCCTGAATCCTCATATCTAGGAGAAAAAACAGCCACTCTACACAGGCTTCCAATTGTATATATTTGATTAGCTTAATTAACTAAGACAAAAGCAAAAAAAAAAAAAAAAACCCATATAAACAAATAATGTTAAAAGAAAGTGGGTTAATATCAAACCATCAAATTAATCTGATTATCAGGTTGATTAAACCATCAAATAAACCAACAATTCTTTATGCTTTGATTAATAATATGGGAAGGCAACAGTCTGGTTTAGCCATCAATCCCCAAAATTACATGGCCTTGTTAATCTTGCTGCCAATTGATATGTTTATATTCCAGCTGCACAGCTGACCAGGGAGGAGCAAATCCTCAGGTTGAAGATAACTCTGATGCGAGTTAAGGCAGCCTGCCCAAATTATAAGTGTTTTGGTAACAACCAATCTCTTCCCCTCCCACAAAGAGTTGCACGAAACGTTTAGTACAAGTCAAGGTGACACACCTTGTTATGCTTAACATTTATCTGAAAAATGTAGGTGAAAATACCATCATTTCTCAGGTTTAAACATACAACTCCCAACCCTTGAAGCTATGCATGTTTGATCCTGGTTGTTTAACACAGGGCTAGTTTACATGTTTGGCACCTATAGAATAGTTTCTCATTCTCAAATTCTGTGGATTCTCCACATACACAAACATACACCCAGCCCCAGCCATCTGCTATATATTTTTTTTTTAAGTGCAAGAGTGCTAAGGTAGAATAAAAATTGGAAAAAGGACACCGTCAGCCCCCTCCCAAAGGTAACATTTCTGCAGGGTGGTTGTGGTTTCAGTCAGCTTCTGCGGGTCTGTGGTTGGAAAGACTAGCTGGTGGTTTAATCAGCTCAGCTATTTGACATTAAAGAGTTTGCTGACTGGCTGGCTAGAAATAGATTGCTCATAGATGGTAGATCTTAGGTGCTGCATGTTGCTGGACTCCTACCCCTGTGTGGCCAACTGTGAGGAGGAGGAAGCATAGGCCTCTTTGTTAGACAAGGTGGCATCATGTGGCCAGAGGCCAGCAACCACAGCCAGAAGCAATGGGCAAAAGCAACGGTCTCTCCTTTCGTGACAACTTGGGGAATCGCTCTATGTACAGTTTGTGAATTTTGCTTGATATTGGGGGCTCTCTATGCACATCCGGGTCAGCCTGAGGCTCCATTTTGACTGTAGGCCTTGTTGCATTCTCAGTTGTCCTTTTACCTCTACATTGAGCTGAAATTAGAAGGGGTAATGGCATAGGTATAACGACGGAGGCTTGTTAAACCTTGATGCTCCTCTTTTCAAACAGGATGCTTGGATAAAGAATTGGCTGATGCCCACGAGAACCTGCCTGCTGGATGGGCTGGTAACCAAACAATGAATCACCTGGTGAGGGTCTTGGATCACCTGATAAGACCGAACAGATGGTCCCCGACAAAGGGGATGGGAGGTTATAAAAGAGGGTCTCTCATCTCCCCAGTCAGTGGGAGAAGAGATCAAAAGCTAAGTGAGCTCAGACAGGAGAGTGGAAAGGCTTTCACTGCAGAGGTCAGAGAGAGGGAGACACCATGGCTCTGAAGAGAAACCATACGCAGGAAGTGGAACTTGGACCCCTCCGAGACTCTGCCCTAAACCTAAAGAATACTCCCGAGCGTTGGGGAAGCTGAGGCAGGGAAATGCATACAGGTGTGTCTATTACTGTGTATTTCCCAGGTGAAAAGGCAGTGGTGTTTAGAATCCTGTGCCAAGTCCATCTGTGAGGCTGTTCGCTTTCGCAGGCCCATGCCCCTGACAGGGTGAATTGCAACCCTCGTGCCTAGAGTTCTAAGAGAGGGTGTGCTGTGTTTAAAGTCTGGGGGAGTTGGCACAGGGCCTAGGCAGTCGGACCACAAGGTCTCAGCTCTCAGGAGGGGTTGCTAGACAGAATCTGCACTGCGAGAATATGCCTAGAGACCCAGGGTGAGAGACAGAGTCTGGCCTTCACTCACGCTTAGGAAGCTTAAAGATTACATGGGACCCAGTGAGGGGGCCCCCAACCACAACAGCCAGGGGGACCTCTACCAGGGCAGCGTCTGAGACACATTTTACCTTATGTTTTTGAAGATGGTAGCATGGCTAGTTCCTCCCTGCTGGAACTCGTCCTCCGGAGTCCCTTGGTTACAGTAACTAGCATCACCCCGTGGGGTGTGACTAAGTCACTTTTATGCAAACAAAGAACTTCCCCATTCCAGTAATTTTGGACTCAGAAAAAAAGAGATCCAAAAACACATACAGTCCGTCAGTAGCTCACATCTCTTGAGACATTTGATGTCTCAGGTCTGTCCACAGACATTCTCTCAACCGTCCCACAAAACTCCCAACTCAATTAAAAAATGCCAAGCTAGCCAAAAGTTACAACTAAAATCATAAGAGAACAACATCCCATTTGCTACTCCAGGCACACACAGGGACATTTCCTTATTCTGCACACAGATGCCTATCTTCCCTTTTATAATTGGCTACTCACTGGCTCAACTTGGAGCAGAATTTCGGACACACACAATTTGGGTGAAAGGTTAAAGACTTTCACTCTTACATATCCCAGTTTTGGCATTCGGTTTTCATAAACACGTCCCCAGCTGCCTCCCAGTTCTCAAAAGCCGCCTCTTCCACGTTATCACCAGCGCCAGAAGCTAGTGCAATTTCATCCTAATCAACCTGACTGACAACTGACCCCTCACCTTCGCTGTCAGTTGAGCATGAATTTTGCCCTGAATGTCCGATAAAAAATGTTATAGTTCATTTGGAGGAATTTTTTTTCCACATCTTGGAGTACAGTCTTTTGGCTGGGTCACTGACACCATTATCGGCTGGGCTGAAAATCCTCTCGCAATACAGTACGCCTGGCAGTGTGTGTCTATGTGATCAATTGAGGCACAATTCTGCCGGTCCCTACTATAGGGGAATCAGTGTTTGTTTGCCTTTCTGCTGTGTTAAAGGATTTCGCTGGTCTCCACTGTGACATTGCACTCCATATGTTTATTGGAAATATGCTTGTAAGTATGAATATGATGTAACTGGAATATGCTTTAGGCAAAAGTTCTCTTGTAAAGTATAATTACAAAGCTTATAATCTACTGAGTGTGTTCATCCTATTTGTATGCATGTATCATTCTTGTATCTGAAGCTAGAAATATGAAGTATAACTCTGAGGTCCTATTGTAATTATGCAAAGTATGGGCCATTGATGGTGGTTTAGAATCTTGATGGCTCCCATTGACTAGGACAATTGGTTGTAAATGGCTCTGTTTACTTGCAAACCTTCCTGGGTACTTGCGGGTCAGCCCTGGAAGAACGGAGGCTAGGGTCTCACAGGACATGTGAACATGTCACCTGATACTGGAATCCATCTTAAACCTGGTGCTTTTCTATTTAGAAGGAGGGGTGGGGACCCAGAGAGACATAAGATTTCTGCCTTGTGCCAAAGCTATAAAAGGGGGTGGAACAGAACAAAGGGGGCTGCCAGTCATGAGAAAACCCCTCGTTTCCATCTAGGATATCTGCTGAACCTAACAAGGACTGTACCAGGGGAAAGGATTGGGTCCAGACTAGGGAGGAGTCTAGTCTGTGAAAGAAGCTTCTTGGAACATCTCTGAGGATGAGATTTTACCTGTAATCAGTTTCTTAATGTATTAGGTTTAGACTTGCGTATTTTTGATTTATTTTGCTTGGTGACTTACTTTGTTCTGTATGTTATTACTTGAAACCACTTAAATCCTACTTGTTATACTTAATAAAATCACCTTTGTTTATTAAGTAACCCAGAGTAAGTGATTGATACCTGGGTGGAGCATACAGCTGTGCATATCTCTCTATCAATGTTATAGAGGGTGGACAATTTATGAGTTTACCCTGTATAACAGGGGTCTCAAACTCAATTTACCTTAGGGCCAGTGCCAGTCCTCGAATCCTCCCAGTGGGCCAATAATGTCACTGAAGATGGTGTTCAGAAAATACTTTTTTTTATATTAGTTTTATTATTTCTAAGAAATTTGAAATAAAAAATGCCATACAACTTTATACAATTTTTCACCTACCAGAGCGTTTTTAGTGTTTGCCAGACACCTGGCAACGCTTCAGTTCTGTCAGTTTTTTTGTTGATGTTTGGCCTCAGTGACTGAGCAGTTGAAACCTTCAGGATTGCAGCAACGTGTGCATCAGATAGTTGTGTTCGGTATTTTGACTTGTTTATATTCATTGCGGAAAAAAGTGATGCTGCCTCCATGGCTGACTCTGCCCGGCGACTAGTAATGTCCCTCTCCTCCAGCCAATGGGAGCTGTGGGGGGTGACATTGCCGAGAGTGTGCCTGCATGTGTTTCTCTTCCACGGGCCTCTTGGGCTGCAGATGGCCCACGGGCCGGGACTTTGAGACCCCTGCTGTATAAGCTTTATACATAGTAAAATGGATTTATTTTGGGTTTGGATTCCATTGGGAACTGGGTATCTGGGTGCTGGAGATAAGTGACCTGCTGAGCTGTTTTTGGTTAAAGTCTGCAGCTTTGGGGGCATGGACCAGACCTGGATCTGTGTTGCAGCAGGCTAGCATATCTGGCTCAACTAGGGTGACCAGATGAGAGGAAGAAAATATCGGGACACATGCAGGGGGTTGCTGGCGAAGCAAAAAAAAAAAAAAAAAAAAGCGGAGCACCGCTGGCAGAGCAAAAAAAATAAAATAAAAAGGCGGAGTTCTGCAAAATATCGGGACAAATCGCATCCCGACCAAACATCGGTCAGGACACGGGACAAACGCCTAAATATCAGGACAGTTCTGATTTTATTGGGATGTCTGGTCACCCTAGGCTCAACAAGGCAGGGTTCTGGAAGTTACAAGCTGGCAGGGAAAACAGGCTAAGAGGTGATTCCAGCATGTCAGGTGACAGTCCCAAGGGGGTCTCTGTGACCAAACCTGTCACATCCACCATCCTCTTGAAACAGTCATTTGACATGCCAGCCATAAAACAGGCCTATTGAATGAGTAGAAGGAGGATCCTCATTTTATAAAGGGCCAATTAAACTGTCTCAGCAGAGGGCGTCTCAGAATAGCCCTGTAAATGTGACGATTTTTGTGCTAGGTTTGCAGAGCGCCTAGGTCCTTGTACACAGGCAGATTTCCGAGAGGCTGAACTTTTTCTCTTTCGACACATGATGTCCGGACAAACAACTTCCGCAGCTGGTTACGCTGAGATGTCTATTGGACACTGTTCTTATCCTGGACCAATAGCATGACTATTCGATAATGTTCACCTTGAAATCCTGGTGTCTACTAAGAGAGAGGTTGAAAAACATTCCCTGATGCAAGCAGCCTTGTTGCTAGTTGTTATGATTATTGTATTACAGTAGTACCCCTCTCAGACTGGGTCCCATTGTGCTAGGTGCTGTACAAATACAGTGTGAGGAACAGTCTCTGTGCAACTGTCTAAGTAGGCAAGACAGACAAGGAGAGTATCATTATCCCCATTTTATAGAGGGGAACTGAGGCAGAGAGAGATTAAGGGACTTGCCTAGGGTCACACAGGGAGTCTATGGCAGAACGAGGAGGTGAACACACATCTCCTGAATCCCAGGGCAGTGCCGTAGCACAAGACTCTCCTTCCTCTCTGTTCATATTCCCCCCTGTGACTTGTCAGTCTTTGGGTCAGTGGACATCGTAGGGAGATGGCTTTTTTTGTTGTGCCTCCACGCCCTCCAAAGTGGCCTCCTGAAAGGGTTCCATCATACACACTGTGCCATGATCTTCCCTTGGCCTGGCCCTGAGGCTCACAGCTTCTGTCCATATCTAGTTAAGGACTGCAGAGCTCAGAGCAGCCCCCTCTTGCTCCAGGAGCCTCGCTCTGACATGTGGAAGGCAGAATGCCGGCTGGGGGCACCTCAGGCAACTGCAGGTGATGTTTTCTCTGCTGCGCTCAATTTCCTGCACACTTGTGGAGCATGCCTGAAATGCCCACAGATGCCCCAGCCATACCCCGTGTGTAGCTAATGCTCTTCGTGCTGCAGAGGAAAGTCACGTTCAGTCTGTTAAAGGGTGTGAAATGCGGTCTGGGTACCATTGTGTGCTTCTAGATGTCAGCTGAGATACTGACCCAGTTGTCTGTAGCGACAAAACTAGAGGAAAAGCTCTTAGGGATGGACCATGCCCCTATTACTCTTTTCACTCCCTCGAGGAGGTTGCATGCCACAGGGTCATCTTAAAGCTAACAACAGCAAGGGCAGCCTTTCTTTGAACCAGCTGTCGGACCAGTACCCACTGGGGAGGAAGAGGGTGGCACAGAAGAGCTTATGATGGGACTGATGCACACCTGATGTGCTGACTGTCACGTAATTGTTCACCCACTGCCGGTTGGGTGCATGCACTGACTGCCTTGACCTCTAGTCTATTTGGGTTTAGCATGCTGTAGCAGTCTCAGCCGAGGTTCGGCCTTCAGCGGGGCTGTGGGGTATCCCACCGCCTCGCTCTGGTCCGCTGTCAGTCCTGGTCCCGCAGTAGTGTGGGACAGCAAACACATGGTTAGGGGCTCAGGCCCTTAAGCAGGGGCTGAGCCAATAGGTCAGAAAAAGCCCCGGGCCCTCAATCAGGGTGGGGCAGCAACCACGCAGTCAGGAGCTCAGGCCCTCAAGCAGGGGCTGAGCCAATAGTTCGGGAACCCAGGCCCTTAAGCAGGGGCTGGGTCAATGTTTGTAGCGGCCCAGGCCCTAGGTCAGGGCGGGGCAGCAATCAAATAGTCGGTCAGGAACCCAGTTCCTTAAGCAGGGGCTGAGTCAATGCCCAGTCCGGCCCCCCTGGCCGAGCGGCTCCCTCCGGCGGCCGGCCGGCCCAGGCCAAGAGGCTCTGGCCCCGGCGTCTCCCGCCCAGCTCGGCTCGGGCCCTGGGGCGCTGACCCCCGTCCGAGCACCCCCGTCCGAGCATCACCGGCTCCGTCCCCGTCCCCGTCCCGGCCCCATCCGAGCACCACCGTCCCTGTCCCCGTCCTGTCCCCGGCCGAGCACCGCCGTCCCCGTCCCCGGCCGAGCACGCCGGTCCTGGCCCTGTCCCCGGCCGAGCACCGCCATCCCCGTCCCCGGCCGAGCACCGCCGTCCCCGTCCCCATCCCCATCCCCGTCCCTGGCCGAGCACCGCCGGCCCCGGCCCCAGCCCCGTCCCGGCCCCAGCTGAGCACCGCCGTCCCCGTCCCAGTCCCAGCCCCCAGCCCCGCAATGCCGGCCCCGCACCGCCGGGCCCTCCCTCCCTATTTTCCCGGACATGTCTGGCTTTTTGGGATTTCCTCCCGGACGGGGATTTGAGGCCAAAAAGCTGGATATGTCCGGGAAAATCCAGACGTATGGTAACCCTACGCAACACACTGACATAGGCTCTGGCAGTGCTGCAGCCAGACTGGGGTCGGCTGCCCCCGGGCTACTTCCACACTCCCCCTCGGGGCCTACCTGGGATGGACTAGTGTCCTCGGTGGTCTCCAGCAGCATCGGTTCCTCCGGGTAGATAGCGAAGGGTAGGTTCGGCTCCTCCTCGGGATAGCTGGAAAGGGGCAGGCTCGGCCAGTCCTCCTCAGGGTAACGGGTGAGGGGTAGGCTCGGCTGGCCTGGTGAGTCAGCCGGCCGGTCGCGGCCTGCTGCTGTCTCCCAAGCGGGAGCTCGGCCACAGATGTCTGCTCTCTCCACCGGCTTGTTCTCCACTGAGCTCTGCAGGCGGGCTTTTGTACTTCCGGGTCGGCGCTGTGATCTCTGAGAGGCAGGTGCTGGACCTGGTGGCTCCGCCCATGTTGGTGTTAGGGGAGGTTCGGCCCTCAGCAGGGCTGTGGGGTATCCCACCGCCTTGTTACACATGCCCATCACCGTGGTATCTGGCCACCTTCCAAAGGTGCATTAAATAACGTGACTCACACCTGCCACACATGGTCCTCTCCTCCTCAGGGCCTGTCACACAATTCTGTGTACCTTTTGGGGATGACTCTTCTGGGAAAATACTCTCTCTGGGGCACCTGATCCCATGGTGTGCTAATGCGGGAGATGCTCAGGAAACCACAGATTTCCATTCCATATGCTGTGGCTGGCTTGGGAGAGGATGGCTAGGCTCAGGGTTATCTCCCTTTGCTATGTTGTTGGCTGTAGAGTTAGCTCTGGTTCTTGTAGGGCCAGACCGGTCTTTCTGTTGGATGCTCTGATGGGGTGTCATTGTTTTGGTGGTGCCAGGGTCATTGACAGCAGCATCTGGTTCTGTACTAGCTCTCTGCTTCATGATCCACAGATGGCACCGCATTGCCACACACTGCAATGTTCTGATCTCAGGCGGCTCAGACTGCGTAGAACCTTCCATCCCCTGCCTCGCCCGGCCAGCAATGATAGACCGCTTGTGCCTCTCCCAGACACTTATATCAGATCACAGAGCTACCAAGCTGTCAGCCGACTCTCCTCCTCCTGACTCGGGGCATGCACAAACCATGTGGTCCCCATAGGACATAGGAGCACGGGAACGTAGAAACTGCCATGCTGGATCACATCAGACCCGTAGTCTTTCTAGCCCAGTTCCAGAGGAAGGTGCAAGACACCCCATAGTAGGCAGATGTGGGGTAATCTGTCCCTCATGGATGCCTGAGCTAAGCTCATTAAGATGTAGCTTTCTTCCTATCTCTTGTGCCAGGCTTGACAGCATTGATCCCAGCAGCCTTTTGTTGTCATACACCTAGAAGAGTGGTACATGCTCTGACCATTGAGCAGCACTGCTGATCCTGGCAGGCTTCATCAGAGATGACTTGTGACCCTCTGGGAGTGTACTCCAGCCTCCCTGCCTTTACCTTCTTTAGGTTTGCTGCAGTTGTGTCCCAAGAAGATAGGGTGACCAGACATCCTGATTTTATTGGGACTGTCCCGATATTTGCTTGTTTGTCCTGCGTCCCGACCGATGTTCTGTCGGGACACTGGATAAACAAGCAATTTTGCCCTCCGCTCCGGTGCACAGGTGGAGCCCGAAGGGGCTCTCGCCCCTCCCGCCCCAGCCCCTTCCTTCCTTCCCCCATTGGATCCCTCCCCAAATCCCTGCCCTGGCCTTTCCCAAGCACGTGGCATTCCTCCTCCCTCCCAAGCTTGCGCTGATCAGCTGTATGGTGGCGCAAGCCTGGAGGGAGGGGGTGGCCGCCAGCACTCACCCTGCGAACTGCTCCAGTCCAGCTTCTCCAGGAAGGCGAGCATGGCCCGGCAGAGATCCCGCAGCGGCTCCCTCCACCCGAGCCCCCGGTAGAAGGCGAGGCAGGCCTGGGCCTCCTGTGCCGCGCCCATGACTCACGGAGTGGCCCGGCCCAGCCCAGGCGGGGAGGGTGGCCGGGAAGCGAGCCAGGCTGCCCTGGGGATCTAGCGCAGCACGTGAGCTTGGCAGCTCCGGGCCGGGGCTGCGGCCACCATAGAGTTGGGTGGAGACGGGGCTGTGCCGCCTGGCGGTGGCAGCAGGGGGGACACTCCGGCAGCTTTTTTTTTGTTGCTCCAGCGCCAGCTTTTTTTTTTTTCCCTCCGCGCCCCCCGTCCCGATATTTCATCTTTGTCATCTGGTCACCCTACAAGAAGACGCAAAGAAGCGATGATCCTTTTTCCTCATTAGTATTCACTGACCCAAAGGCAGTCTGGCTGAGGCTGGCTGGGCGAGGATTCACATTCCATGGCAGTGCTAGCGCTGCAGGTGGTAATTGCAAAGGATCAGAATTGCTCCACAACTGTGTCTTGCCCTCTGCCTTTGCTGCATGTGCATGTAGTGTGCGGTAATGGCCATCTGCTGGGTTTAGAAGGCTGGTGGGGTTATTCAATCTGGCTGTGTCTTTTATGCAGGACAATGAACTGCGCACAGTCCAGCTGTGATTTAATTGAAAGGCACATGGGATTTGGGGCACATGGCTGATGGAAATTGCCCAGTGCTGGACAGAAGAATACCTGCGCTACTCGCTTTCATTTCTCCTTAATACCACATGCACTGCTCAGCCTGTTTTCTCTAAATCCATGGCAGATAACTCTACGATAGTTTGCATCGAAATGCTTGACTGAAGGTGGCTCTAGGCTTCTGAGGAATTCAGTGTGTAAAGCCTGGAAGCGTGATTTCCCTGAGGGTGCCTTGTACTAATGACTTCTGTAAATAAAGGCTAGAAACAGGATCTCCCTTGTAATAGGATTTTTGTTTGTATAAAGGCTGGAGCCTGGATCTCCTGACTCTGTCCTGTAATAGGATTTTTGTCTGGACCACAAACGCTGCAACTATTGTCGGGAGGGAAGGGGGATAGATCTGGAATGCAGAAGCTGAACCCCTTAATGCGGGTGGGGTATTAATATTATGGTTTTAGGGGTGTTGCTTTAGGGATGCCTCTACAGAGGGAGATTTGTGTGTGGGGAGTTCTGTGAGCCCTAGTCCAAACTGTCTTATCTTGTTTAGTGAGTGTTTCTTCTGATACACCTGATTTGATCTCTTATATAACCCTGTTATCTTCATCAATCACCTCTGGACTCTTAGGATTTACTATGCTGTGCATTGGATAATGCGGCCCTCCACCCCAGAGGCAGCTGCATTTCAGGTCTGCTAATGTAGCCAATATGTATGCCCAAGTAAATGTAGCAGTTTGGGATCCTTCAGGAGTAAAGGTGCTAGGAAATCATGTGCTTTAATTACAGATCATCAGAAAATGGGGGCAGAGGGGAATCATAAAAATGTCATAATTCTTTGTTTTGTGACCTGCTCTGACTGTAGAGAGCTGGACAGCGTGTGTTCTGCAAAATACTGATAGAAACTTTCCTTGAGCTCAAATGGCCAGAGCCTGTGCTATTGGATCTGAGTTCTGTCCATGCTGCTAAAACATTGCAAAGGACCATGGTGTTCTGCACCATGACAGCTGTAAAGTCCTAGGTGACCATGGACTCACAGCAATATGTTTCAGCACAGGTTACTTGGACATGCCTATAGATTACACTCATACCTTGTCTCCAATTGGAGAGCCTCTGCCCTGAGTGCCCTATGGTCTCTGCTTTGAGTGGGCACAGCACTTAGTCCAAGGGAGGCCCAGGACTCTTAATGTTGCGCAATCATTTATAAAGCGGATCCAGCAGGAAGACACAGTATCCCTTTTGGGCCATGTGTTCTGAAGCTGCGCCTACCTTGGGACCTCATTGGGAAGCCAGGAGCAGACTCGGACGCATTCACAGTGCGATGAGCTGACAAGCGTTGCTAATTGTGGCCTTTTCCTTTTTCAACTCCTCCACCACGTAATATTTCTGGATGCCTTGCGTTATCAACACAAGACAATCATTCAGCCTTGCCGCTGCCAGAGATAATTACTGCTGGGGAGAGCTGATCCACCCTTCATAATTAGCTGTTGATGTTGTTACCCAACATTGATTAGTAATTTGTAGCCAGTTCTTTTTCCCCCTCCCCCCTCAGAGCTGAGCTTTGATGCTATTTTGCAGGCCAGGGCACTCCTTCCCTCTTACCCCTGGCACAAACACTTTTTAACTAAACTATTCCTTGCTGGTCAAACTTGACTACTCATCCTATTCCAACACTGACTATGCAGCTGAAACTCCCAGAACAACCCAGTGGGCCAAGCCGCTGGAAGTTCCTGTGGTGACTAAGCTGTTGGGGGAACAATATCTGTAGTTTTAGAGCAAGAGTTGGGCAGCATTACTTTAAAAGTGCCAAGAGCCCCAGTCTCCACCTCTTGCTGGTAGGGGCTGGAGGGAGCAGCTGAGGTTCTATAATAACCTTTCATTCCAGTATGCTTCATAAACTACCCAATGCATCTGTAGAGCCACTCTAATGCAGCCACTTCTGGGGTAGAGGGCAGCAGCCAGACACATGCCAGTGGGAGAAAGGGAAGTCATTTGACCAATGACTCTCAGAAAAATCCCTGAGGCCTGAACTAAAGTAGTGGTCAAGCCTTGCTAATATAAAGCAAAGTTAGCAAGAGACAGGCCATGAGCAGAAGTCAGGCTCTGCCTGCATGCAAGCTCACAGAACCTGGCAAGAACAGTTGCAATAACACACGTTCCTAAGAAGTGCCAGGCACAGGACACTCACGCAAACACATCCAGAACTCCCCAACAAAGTATGGCACAAACACCCCCTCAAAGATAAGGAGAACACAGTGACACCCCCCTCCCCAAATATAAGGTCAGGATAACAGTGTGATGGATAGAGATGTTTTGATCGAGACAATATATACAAGATGATGAGTGATGATAATCCACATCAGGGGGCAGTAACTCACTACATCAGAGGGGCAATATGTAACTTCCTTGTATCGGGATATAAAATGAAGTCTCAGAGGGAGAGTCTTTGGCTGACCTAGTGGATACAGACGCTCCCCGAGTTACATAAATCCGACATATGCAAATCCGAGCTTACAGAAAAAGTTCCGTAAGCTAGAAATGGGAGGGTTTGGGTTTTTTTGCGTAATGGTTGGAGATGCATTTCCGACGTATGCAAAATTTGAGTTACGCAAAGTTGCATAAGTCAGGGAGTGTCTGTAGTGGAAAGTCTTGCCACTAACTGAGCTAGTGCATTGCAACGGGCATACATGTGTTAGTGTACCTGTAACCATTGAGCCAGGGCATTCGGACTGTACTTTGTTGACAATAAACCTGACTAAGTGCCTTTGCTATGAACCGAGTCTGTGGTTATTGGGCAGTTCAATCGGAGCTTGCTGTATGGGCTATCTGGCCAGAGTTAGTACAGCACACATGCACGCACGCAGCCAAATAGCTATCAACAGGCAACATTTTAACTTTCAAAACAGGTCATTCAGTTACAGAAAAGTCAAACCAAAGATGATAAAAAGAGCTCAAGAGCTGTAACCTGGCTACAAGCAACACACAGAGCTGTAAACAGGGGAGTTTGAGTGGGAGTTTGAGTGGGAGTTTGGGGGAAGACTAAGAGAGGCAGGCAGAGGATCAGACAGGCTAGTGAAGGGAGTGTGCAGTGTTCTGGCAGTATTTTGGTGCTTGTTGGAGTTGTTTTGCTGTGGGTGGTGGTGTTTTGGTTTGGTTTGTGTTTCCCAGATTTACAGGACTTAGGTGGGAAGGCTATGACAGATACAAAGGCAGCAATGGTAGTGACTCAAGCTGCGGAAGACACAATGAAGATGACTGGATGTGGAAGCTGTGGCATGTACATGATCATGGAGGGGGTACCTGAAAGGAGTTTCGTCTGCATGAAGTGCCGCCTGATAGAGCTGATGGAAGAAAAGATTCAAGGATTGGAGATGCAGGTGGAAACTCTGGTTGAGTTTAGAAGGGGTTTTGAGTGGATGATGGAGCAAAGACATGAGGAGTCTGAATGGAAAAGCTCAGACTTGCAGATGGAAGCAGGACCAGAACTCTGAGGGGAGACTGCTGGGTGAGGAAAGTGGACAGTGGAAGCATGTGACTAAGAGAACCAGGCAGAGGAAAAGACGGGCTGGTGAAGGAGAAATAGAGCTCAGGAACAGGTTTGCAGAGTTGGAAAATGAAGAAGGGGCACAGCAGGTGGTTGCTGAAGGTGAGAGGGCAAGGAAGAAAAGAAGAGCAGTTAGTCCTATCAGAAGAGGGGAAGAGTCAATGGAGACAACAACAGCAAACATGAGCCCCAGGAAGATACGGGATGGGTTGCAGAGGATTGCAAGGGCGAATAGGAATCGAGAGGACTTGCAGCCAGAGGGAACAGGGGATAGACTGGAGAATCGCACTGTCACCAGGAAAAGGCAGGTCTATGTGATTGGGGACTCCTTACTGAGAAGAATAGACAGCCCTGTAACCAGAGCTGATCCAGAGAACAGAAGGGTGTGCTGTTTGCCTGTTGCTAAGATATGGGATGTGGACCTGAGGCTGAAGAGGATCCTAACGGGAGCGGGAAAGAATCCACTGATTGTCTTTCATGTGGGAACAAATGATACAGCTGGATTCTCGCTGCAACGTATCAAGAGAGACTATGCCAGGGAAGACGCTTAAGGAAATCGAGGCTCAGGTGATCTTCAGTGGGATTCTGCCTATTCCTAGAGAAGGGCAACAAAGGTGTGACAAGATTATGATGATCAACAGATGGCTCAGGCAATGGTGCTATAAGGGGGGCATTGGGATGTATGGCTACTAGGAGGCATTCATGGACAGAGGACTGTTCTCTCGGGATGGACTTCACCTGAGTAGGGAGGGAAATAGACCTCTAGGATGGAGGCTGGCACAACTGATTAAGAGAGCTTTAAACTAGGAATTGGGGGGAGATGGTTGGGAGATGTCCAGGTAATCTCCATGCCGGATTTTAACATTGAGATGGAAGAAAATGAAGAAAGAAAGGATACAGCCGTGAGTAGAAGAATGGACATACAGAGGAAGGGTAGAGTAGATACCAGTCTAATAGATGATACTGGTGGTAGAATGTCTGGGCCTAATTGGGTAAAGAATGTGAGCAAAGCCAAACAGCAAGAATTAAGATGTTTGTACACCAATGCGAGGAGCGTAGGTAACAAAATGGAGGAACTAGAGTTACTGGTGCAGGAAGTGAAACCAGATATTATAGGGATAACAGAAACATGGTGGCATAGTAGTCATGACTGGAATACAGGTATTGAAAGGTATGTGCTGTTTAGGAAAGACAGAAATAAAGCCAAAGGTGGTGGAGTAGCATTGTATATCAATGATGAGGTAGACTGTAAAGAAATAAGAAGGGATGGAATGGATAAGACAGAGTCTGGCTGGGCAAAAATCACATTGGGGAAGAAAGCTACTAGAGCCTTCCCTGAGATAGTGCTTGGGGTGTGCTACAGACCGCCGGGTTCTGATTTGGATATGGATGGAGACCTCTTTAATGTTTTTAATGAAGTAAATACTAATAGGAATTGTGTGATCATGGGAGACTCTAACTTCCCAGATATAGACTGGAGGACAAGTGCTAGTAATAATAAGAGGGCTCAGATTTTCCTAGATGAGATAGCTGATGGATTCCTTCACCAAGTAGTTTCTGAACCAACAAGAGGGGATGCCATTTTAGATTTGGTTTTGGTGAGGAGTGAGGACTTCATAGAAGAAATAGTTGTAGGGGACAACCTTGGTTCGTGTGATCATGAGCTAATTCAGTTTAAACTAAATGGAAGGATAAACAAAAATATATCTGTGACTAGGGTTTTTGATTTCAAAAGGGCAAACTTTAAAAAAATTAAGGAAATTAGTTAGGGAAGTGGATTGGACTGAAGAACTTGAGGATCTAAAGGTGGAGGAGGCCTGGGATTACTTCAAGTCAAATTTGCAGAAACTATCAGAAGCCTGCATCCCAAGAAAGGGGAAAAAATTCATAGGCAGGAGTTGTAGACCAAGCTGGATGAGCAAGCATCTCAGAGAGGTGATTAAGAAAAAGCAGAAAGCCTAAAAGGAGTGGAAGATGGGAGTGATCAGCAAGGAAAGCTACCTTATTGAGATCAGAACATGTAGGGATAAAGTGATAAAGGCCAAAAGCCATGTAGAGTTGAACCTTGCAAAGGGAATTAAAACCAATAGTGAAAGTTTCTATAGCCATATGAATAAGAAGAAAACAAAGAAAGAGGAAGTGGGACCGGTAAACACCGAGGATGGAGCGGAGTTTAAGGATAATCTAAGCATGGCCCAATATCTAAACAAATACTTTGCCTCAGTCTTTAATGAGGCTAATGAGGAGCTTAGGGATAATGGTAGGATGACAAATGGGAATGAGGATATGGAGGTAGATATTACCACATCCGAGGTAGAAGCCAAACTCAAACAGCTTAATGGGACTAAATTGGGGGCCCCAGATAATCTTCATCCAAGAATATTAAAGGAACGGGCACATGAAATTGCAAGCCCATTAGCAAGAATTTTTAATGAATCTGTAAGCTCAGGGGGGGTTGTACCGTATGACTGGAGAATTGCTAACATAGTTCCTATCTTTAAGAAAGGGGGAAAAAGTGATCCGGGCAACTACAGGCCTGTTAGTTTGACATCTGTAGTATGCAAGGTCTTGGAAAATATTTTGAAGGAGAAAGTAGTTAAGGACATTGAGGTCAATGGTAATTGGGACAAATTACAAAATGGTTTTACAAAAGGTAGATCATGCCAAACCAACCTGATCTCCTTCTTTGAGAAGGTAACAGATATTTTTAGACAAAGGAAACGCAGTGGATCTAATTTACCTCGATTTCAGTAAGGCATTCGATATGGTTCCACATGGGGAATTATTAGCTAAATTGGAAAAGATGGGGCTCAATATGAAAATTGAAAGGTGGATAAGGAACTGGTTAAAGGGAAGACTACAACGAGTCGTACTGAAAGGTAAACTGTCAGGCTGGAGGGAGGTTACTAGTGGAGTTCCTCAGGGATCAGTTTTGGGACCAATCTTATTTAATCTTTTTATTACTGACCTTGGCACAAAAAGTGGGAATGTGCTAAGAAAGTTTGCGGATGACACAAAGCTAGGAGGTATTGCCAATACAGAGAAGGACCAGGATATCATACAGGAAGATCTGGATGACCTCGTAAACTGGAGTAATAGTAATAGGATGAAATTTAATAGTGAAAAGTGCAAGGTCATGCATTTAGGGATTAATAACCAGAATTATTGTTATAAGCTGGGGACAGATCAGTTGGAAGTAACAGAAGAGGAGAAGGACCTCGGAGTATTGGTTGATCACAGGATGACTATGAGCCACCAATGTGTTATGGCAGTGAAAAAAGCTAATGCGGTCTTGGGATGCATCAGGCGAGGTATTTCCAGTAGAGATAAGGAGGTGGTAGTACCGTTATACAAGGCACTGGTGAGACCTCATCTGGAATACTGTGTGCAGTTCTGGTCTCCCATGTTTAAGAAGGATGAATTCAAACTGGAACAGGTACAGAGAAGGGCTACTAGGATGATCTGAGGAATGGAAAACCTGTCTTATGAAAGGAGACTCAAAGAGCTTGGCTTGGTTACCCTAACCAAAGGAAGGCTGAGGGGAGATATGATTGCTCTCTACAAATATATCAGAGGAATAAATACCAGGGAGAGAGAGGAATTATTTAAGCTCAGTACCAATGTGGACACAAGAACAAATGGATATAAACTGGCCATCAGGAAGTTTAGACTTGAAATTAGACGAAGGTTTCTAACCATCAGAGGAGTGAAGTTCTGGAACAGCCTTCCAAGGGGAGTAGTGGGGGCAAAAGACATATCTGGCTTCAAGACTAAGTTTGATAAGCTTATGATGGGGATGGTATAATGAGATTGGTCTTTGACTAGTAGCGATAAATATGCCCAATGGCTTGTGATGGGATGTTAGATGGGGTGGGATCTGAGTTACTACAGAGAATTCTTTCCTGGGTGTCTGGCTGGTGAGTCTTGCCCACATGCTCAGGGTTTAGCTGATTGCCATATTTGGGGTCGGAAAGGAATTTTCCTCCAGAGCAGATTGGCAGAGGCTCTGGGGATTTTTCGCCTTCCTCTGCAGCGTGGGGCACGGGTCACTTGCTGGAAGATTCTCTGCACATGGAAGTCTTTAAACCACGATTTGAGGACTTCAATGGCTCAGACACAGGTTTGATACAGGAGTGGGTGGGTGAGATTCTGTGGCCTGCGTTGTGCAGGAGGTCAGACTAGATGATCATAATGGTCCCTTCTGACCTTAAAGTCTATGATTCTATGATCATCTGTATCATCCTGGCAGCAGCAGCAGCTGTCCTACCTCCGTCTGCTGAGCACACAAACCCTGTCCTCTGCGGTCAGCCTTTTTACAGACATGAGCTTTTCCAAAGGTCCCCTTCTGAACACACTCCCTTTCCCTCTTCTTGGGGAAGGATCTGGCTGACTGCTGGTAATCCTCCCCCCACCCCCCCAGTTTATGCCTTGGCTGCAGAATTAGTCATAGAACCCATATGCTGCTGCAGAATTCTACTCTGTAATCAAAGCTTTCATTAAAGGCTGTTTCTAGTCCTTATGGCTATGAAGGCAGCCATCTGACTGCACTTTTGGCTTCCTGAGTCTGCAAACAACCTGAAGTGATAAATCGAAATGCTGTGCTTCCCCATTCAGCACCATACAATGTTGACACTGTAGCCTAATGATGACACTTTAAACAACAACATTGTTTCCCATGTCATTTTAGCAGAAGCACCATGCTAATGTGGTTAGCTGTCACTGCTGGGTGTAGGGGCAGGGTGCTGTTGGGCAGCCTATGGGGCTGATTTCCTTCGCTGGGGCCTTTGGGCTGGTCACATCTTTTTCTTCCCCTCATGCAGCTGGTTTGGTGGTTCTCAGCCTGAGGGCTCTCAGGAGCAGCTGTTCCTGGCCCACACACCATGGGCTATGGGGCACTGTCTTCTAAAGGGACAAGCATTTGGCTGTGTTCAGGGACACCCCTTCTTGGCTGGCAAATGGAAAGAGGGGCCACTGCTCAGCCATAGGAATCATGGTTCCTATGTGCTTCTGGATGACCCAGCTACAAGAGTGCCACAGGAATTGTGGCCTCATCTATGGAGGGATGCTCAGAGATGGTTCCTCCAGGTGCTTTTTCTCTCTCACATACACAGGCAGCTTGAGGGCCCACAACCATTCCATTTCCTCAGCACCCCTGGGTCTCTCACACCCACCCCAGCCTCCACTGGGGTTCCGAGTTGCCCCCTACCACCAGAACAGAAAAGACTCATGAGGTCAGAGCTAGTCTATTCCAGGAGCATCAGATGCTTTGTCCTATCCAGTCTGAAGTGCCTATGGTCCCTGAACTGTACTGTGCATGTCCCAACGCAGCAGTTCTTGATCATTCTGCTCATAACATCAGCATAGGGAGAGAGACTGAGATGGCCAGTCTTGCCTCACAGGTCTCCTTGACATTTCCTTTCCCCAGACAAGGACTGAGGGACTGCATCACGCTGAGAGGCAGGATGGACACAGCACCATGATAGGCAGTGGGCATTTTCTGGATCCTCCTCATCCCCTCCACGCTGGGCTTTCAGCTGTCTTGGTGCTCTCTCTAGATAGTTCATCACGCACCACTTTTCACTCGTTCGCTGGGAGATAACCAGTATTGCAAGCTGCTGTGAGGCCCAGTGTGAACTAACAGTGACAGATGTAAATGATTGTTGGATACAGCAGGTATAAATCATGCATGGCAGCCAGACTGCATGTAGAACTCCATTTGTACCTCCCCTCTGGGCATGAGCCCATTGATACATGTGCTGTGAAAGGAAGAGGAGTCGTATCTAAGACTCTGCGGAGTAAGTTACAAATAGGAACTTGAGCCCTTGGATGCACTGAGCTCCGTACCTCCAGCACTATTTCTGCAGCAAATGAAATGATGTGCTCCATGAGAGCTGGGATTGGTATTGGCCTTCCATCATGGAGCCACTGGAAAAAGAAGACATGAGGCATGAACCTCCATTAACCTCCCCCTCCAGTGTCCCCTGGAGGATTCAATGGCTGGAACTGGGATATTCCGACAAGCCTCACTCCTGTGGTGTCTCCTGAGTATACATAGTGGGCTGTTGACCTAATTCTATGCACAGGTGCAGCAATCTCAGGAATGCCAGGCACAGCTGTAATTAAGGCTGCAGAATGGTTTCCATTCTAAGCCCCTGTTTAAATATGCTGATAACTTTCCTGATTGTTCCCCTTGCGAGATGAGATTTTCCAATCTTTGTCTCTATTCAAGGGTGATTTTTATTTCTAAGTTGGAGCTAAAATGGTTCATCAGTTTGCAAGAACAAGGAAACTGCATGAAAATATCCTTTTCTTCTGATCAGCCAATTCTTGTGACTTTTTCCCCAGATGCCTTCAGTGCCCAAATGATAGGGGTGGAAAACTGGTAGAGTTAATCCTCACTGAGACAGATTTCTGAGTTCTGTGGTAGAAACTGATGTGGATTCGACTGAGTTATGAGCCTGGGAAAGCTGCACTCTGTGCATGCCCAGTACATTGTGCATGGCAGTGGTAAGCTCAGAAAAGAGTGACATTCACCTCAGTTAGGAAGGGCTACTCAAGGGCTACGCACCACTTAACTCCTGAGAACTTAAGGAGGGAATTGGACTTGTGCTGATTCCCTGCACGGAGGAGGGTTTCATCCAAAGTGCCCAGTTTCAGCTGCATGCCTAACTTAGCTACACAATATGCAAAAGCTCAAGTAAGGTTTAGCTGCATAGTTACTTGGATTACATCTCAGGACAGCTGTGTTGCTGGCTGCAGTGATGGCATATATGTAACAATGCCCCTGATTGGATCACTCATAGGGACTGAACCTGGGAACTTTGGATCTTTTGAGCTTCTACTGCTTGGGCTAAAGGAGTAGATCCAGTAAAGCAGCCTCATCATTCTCTGTACTTGATCTAGCCTCCAGAGGGGGACAAAGAACCACACCATGTTAGTATGGTTTACACACACATACTGGGTGCTGAGTAAATTAGTACATACCTCAGACTGGATAGAGGAGGACTCACCCTAGAGAAACACTAAGTCAAAGATACACTGGACCATTATGACAATGGAAATAGTGTAAGTATACAGGGACAAAATATAATATTAGAAGATATTCCCAATACGTATCCAGGGTTGTAGAAAAATAGTGTCTGATGTTATATATATTGTATTGTTTGAGACTCAGTATGTGATCATAAAGGTTGCATCGCAGTGCATGCTCACAATAGGGCAGAGTTAAGGTTGTATAGGCAACCTTCACAGTGTCATTGCCTGCATCTGAGCGCTTAATTGTAAGGTGATGGGTCACCCCTGAACTAGAGTCTGATTAAGTCACATGTGGTGACTTAGGTTCCAGCCAATTCCCAAGCCAGGAGCTGGTCTGGTGATTCTCAGGGTAGGTATATAAGCCTCACAGGAGAAACAGTGACTCAGTGTCACTTTGTGGCTTGAAATGTTCCTCTGCCTGACAGTGGTAACACATGCCCCAGGCCTTCATATGCTCCAGCCCTGTTCCCAGTACAGCTCCAGTCTAGCTCTTGCTCTGCCTTATTCCAGCCCGGATTTGGACTCCTGATTCTGGCTCTGACCACTAGCCCTGACTGCCACCGTTCTGACCACTAGACTTGAGTTGCCCCTGAATGCAGATTGGGGTGGGGGTATTTTAACTGGAAATGGAACATGTTTGAGAGAAGGAGCTGTTTCCTTCACTTGAGGCTTATTATTTCAGCTCTGCTCAATCCGAGCCTGTGCCGCTGTTGGGCGACTATAACCTCCGTGCCCTTGTGCGTTAAGCCTGTCAAATGGCCTTTATGTTTGTTTGTGGTGGGCTGGGTGTCAGTGCAGCACCGCTGCAGCCTGCAGTCCATAAATCAGTGAACTCCTCAAACCTCTCACGCCACCGTCATTTTAGACACACGGGCTTCCACCTCCTTTGATTTAAAAGGCCTCCACAGACACCCGATAGCCTGCAGCAAAAAAGGTGCCAAAGGCGGACTCTGCGGGAGGTGGCAGGGAGGATATTTGCTAATGACATGAGCTGTGACTTGAGTTTCTCTCAACAGATTTCCATGAGAAAAAAAAGACCACGGGGAGATCAGAGCTCAGAAGTGTCCACAGGAAGGTGCCGACAGTAAAGAGGCCTTAAAGGGAAGCTGTTAAGTTCTAAACCTAGGCTAGGTATGAACAAATAAGGGAAGGGAAGCTAGACAGCATGATAGTAAAGTGAATAGTAAAGCTTTCTTGAAACCATTAAAAACATTAACTATCTGTTTTGACTGTGAGCTCGCTGAGGCAGTGGCTGTGTCTTACTCCATGTGTATGTACAGCACCTAGCGCATTAGAATCCTGATCTGAGTCGTAGCCTCACCATAATAATAATAATTAATAATGAGAAAAACAACACAGCTAAAGACACTTTTGGAAATACAGCATCTCATGTTTATCTGGCATGGGGCCCTTACAAGGGACTTTGCTCCCCACAGAATTCTGAAAGGGCAAAGGCCAGAAGCTTTATTCTGTAGAAAATGGGAACTGTGTTGACACTTGGAATGGTTATTGCTGAGCCATTGGCTGGCAGCCCCTAGACTGTGGAAAAGCAGAGCTGTCTGTGACCCCAGGCTGACCAAATCAGCAGGTTTGTAAAAGATTCCTGGGATATCTTGGGAACCAGAGTGTCTTCATGATGTCCTGGCACTGAATTATGGTTTAGCTGCCTGATGTGTAAGCTCACATGGAGCCAGACGATTGGCCACAGAGCTGAGGAATAGTTCTGCCAGGTGAGCTCAGCACTAACATGCTTCAGAATCTCCTCCCAGATTCACCTTCCTCTGATGATCAAATGAAAGTGGCTGAGAATTGTTCTTATGCTGATCCCACCCACTTTGGGTCATCCCAGGCTCCCTCTGCAATATTGTGGGGGGTGGGGGTGAGGGGAGAGGCAGGCTTTCTTCTAACCCAGATAATGTGTGCATCAGGAGTTGCACACCCTACTGGAAGATGGAAGCATCCCAGACAATCAGGTGGGGGGAATGAATCATGTTTTAATGAGCAACAATTATTGTATAATTTAGCCTTTATTAAGGTTATTAAGGGACTAGTGCACCATCTACCAGCATACTCATTCAAGCAGCGATTGCTTTTAAAACATTAGGCTTTCAAAGCATGGAAAAGGAATGGACTCCGGGCCTCATTCTCTTCTGCCCTGCAGCACCTGTGGTCATTCACACCTGGGCCAAGGGAGTGCACAACTGCCAATTGGATCTGCTTACTTCTGTGCACTCCCTGATCCTTAGCACTGGCTAAGGAGCTCTTGGCTCAGATGAGGAGGTGGAAAGGTGGCCCCTGGGCCACATTAAGACAATCAGCAGCCCTTAGGTGGTGGTCTTTGCATTAAAGCATCAGGAACTTGGATTTAACAATTCAATCATTCCTTTATTCAAAGACTGCATAACACAACAAAGGGGGCTATTGTCTGTCTGTAGGGCCCTGATCTACCCTTGCAGTCTGTGATAGGGTATGTACCCCACAATGCTACTGAAAGGAGAGTGCTCAATGAAAGCACCTAGTTGCACCTGGAGGGTGGACTGAAGAGGAAGTCCAGCTGGGAGAGGAGGTGGGTCCTGAGCACAGTGGGAGGAAGCCTGGAGGAGATGAAGGCTTTGGAGCAATTTTGCAGTCCTTCTGGGGTTCTGGAAAATGGAGGACAGGCAGTAAGCCCAGGAAGGGCTTGAGGGAAAGGGCCTTGAAGGAAGGCCAAGGTAAGGAGAGGTCCAGATGACAGCAAGGAGTCTGAGGGAGCAGACCATATCTTCTGGTTACAGGGGCTCTGGACTGGAGCCTGGAGGAGAGGGAGGGCCTGGGATTCCCTACCACTGGGAAAGGTGGTGCAGAAACACCTTACAAGCAGGAGAAGGACTATTGAGTTTGGAGCCAGACCTCAGGGAGAACGCTTTGGGAGGGGTTGCTCTGCACAAGAGCTGGAGGATGACCCTACCAAGCTTGGGAAGGGGATATGGGTCTGCGGAGAAGTGAGCCTATTAGGGTGCCACCTTTATAATTTCTGGTAAACAGGCACCTGAGGCCTAGCCCCAGCCTACCCATGCTCTAGCTCTCCCCCCGAGGCCCATGCACTCCTCTTCCCCCCCGTCGCTCGCTGCATTGTCTCAAGGAGCCTGCCTGTAGGAAGGAGGCGGCCCTGGCTGAGCAGGGGCTGGTGTGGGATAATGACCTTGGGGCCTCCCCCTGCTCTGTGGTAACCAGACTTTTGGTTCGGGTGCCATTGAGGGTTGCAACGTCCATGAAAACTAGGCACCAGGCAAGCCTCAATGGCACCCGGATACAGAAGCCAAAAACCGAGGTGTCTGGGTAAAAAACGGATGAGTGGTAGCCCTAGATCCCATGTGGGGGTGAAGAGTTAGGTCTAGTTGAGCTTAGTTTATTGGACTCTTTAATCCCACCTCTTCCAGGGTAGACAAAGGTAACCCGGCTGAGGGGCTGAGTCACAGGAAGAGGTCGAGCACAGCAGTGACCGTAACCGCTGTCAGCATGCGGCGCTAGAGGAGGAGAACCTTCTATGCCACACACAGCCCTGAGGGTGGGCACCTGTGGTGAGTCAACTGTTCCACCCAGTCCCACCTTCCAAGATGGTCTCTACAGTCAAAGCCCACCCAGTCCTTACACAATGACAGCTGCTCCCCACACCCAACGCACTCTTCCCCCGTCACCCAGGGCCCCTACAGCCTTAAGCCTATGCTGTGACACCACCCCCCACCTCACATCTACTGAGTGTCTTCTGGGGTGGAGGGGGGCACCATAACTGTTTGGAAGGACTGGGGCCTTGCTTCTCCCTGGGCAGTTGCTCCATGTGCTCAGGTGGGCAGGGGTCTCTCCTGGCAAACAGAGTATGTAGCCCCACCCACCTGGACAGCGAACTCTGGTGAGAGCCCTGGCTGACACCTCCTTAGCAGAGCAATGATAGCTTGTCAGCTGGGAGGGGCCCCCATTCTGCTGGGGAGGTGTTCACAGCAGTCCCTAACGCAGCAGATTTCAGAGTTGGCTGCCCATTGAGATACATGGGGCAGTCCTCCTCTCTCCACCCTATTGCCTCAGGCTGCCTACAGACTCAGTTAGGCATCACTGGGGTAGATATGCCTGGGTCACACGCAATCAGATGGGCTAGAAACGTAAGTTTCTTTAAATGGCGGCTGATATTCTGGCATCCCCATGTGACTAGAAGCCAGGCTGCAGGCATGAGGCCTGCAGCGCCTATGCCTTAATCTGGCCTTGGAGGCCCATTAGTGCTTTTGGGTATTCTTTCCCAAAGTCCCTCTTCCTGTGCCTTGCCATCAATCCTCACCTAGAAGAGAGAGAGAGAAATGCTGGCTCCCGCGTGAGCTGGGGCTAATGACGTTCCATTACTGGGTAGCAAGAGCACTGAGCAGTGGGGTATGTAATGCTTCCCAAAGGGCCTAGCGTACCATTTCCGTGCTGCTTCGGCTCACCGTACTGAGGAGCAGCAAGTGGGCTCAGCGCTCTGCCCCAGGGTGGGCTGGCAGCCTGCTGCAGCCAGCTGCCTCCTGTGCAGCTTTGAAGAAGGCTGTTCTGGTTGAGTTCTGTCTGCTCCCTGCAGTTCTTGAAACGATGGGCTGCACTCCACTGTGACATGGGCGGGACAACACCGATGGCCCCTGGCTCGAGGCAGTAGAGAAACGCCACATGCACTTGCTTTCTCGCAACAGAGCAGAGGCACAAACTCGCCCAGATTTGATTAGCATGGCAGTAGAATTCCTGGGGCCAGAACAGGCTTTAGCTCAGGGTCTGGATAGCCCAGCCCTTTGGGCTGCTCATCAGCCTGCCGTAGCATATAGGGGGCAGCAGAACCATCCTTCAAAGAGCTGAAGGGCCAAGGATGTCCCTGGTGGAACTCCATAGAAGTGAATAGCATTAAATCAGGGAGAAATTTTGGTTAAAATATGTACTGGAGAACTTATCCCCAGTTTAATTTAGAGATAGTCTAAACCAAACCTGGGATTGGATTAGGGTGACCAGATGTCCTGATTTTACAGGGACAGTCCCGATATTTGGGCCTTTTTCTTATATGGGCACCTATAACTCCCCACCCCCTGTCCCGATGTTTTACATTTGCTATCTGGTCACCCTACATTGGATTGACTCTGGGGTGAACAGGGCTGATTCTAGGGGCAGAGGTGTCACCTGGGCACTGACTTCCTGGGGGTTACTGTACCACTGGGTTTTGTTTTTTTTCATCCTCCCCCGCCACCCCAGCTGGCCATCTTTGCATTTTTAATCTGCTCTGATTGGCCGGCTTCTCTTTCTTTCCTTTCCCCCCCCCCCCTCCGCCAGGGCTTTGAAAACATTTTTCACCCTGGGCAGCAAAACAGTTAAAGCTGCTATTGGGACCAGAGGTTGAATATCTGAATCCCCATTCTGCAAATGGACCTGTCTTTACAATGAGCCACATTGAAACTCTGGATCTGGGTAGCCCCAGCTTCGGGGTGTTTGAGATCCTGACCAGAATGGTTGATTTGGGCCTGTCTCTAGTTTTAAATAAATCTCAGAAAGCAATGGTGAGCATTAGTGCCACCCCAAGACATAGGATTTCTCCTGTCAGCATCATCCCCTCTCAAATCACCAAACACAAGGGACAGCCACTGGCTAATGTCTTTAAGACTCCTTTGCACTGCATAATGCAGAGGGTGACGACACTGCCTTTCAAACACAGAGGAGCAGGAAAGCAGCTAACCTTCAAGCTGCTCAAATTCAGCAAGCCCCTGCGTAGCATGGTCCTGGAAACCAAATATATGTTATACTGTGCTTGGGCTCTGTTCCCTCGTGAAGAGAGTCGAGTTTCACACATTGTGACAACCCCCCCCCCCTTTGGGATTCTCAGAGGTGTTAGATGAAACCTTTTTATGAGTCTGACAATGTCTGAAGTGCTATTTTAAACCATGGGTTATCCTATAACATCTGGGTGGTCCTCACTGCTCCCTTTATACTTGACAGCCATTGCCTACAGCTGTAGCAAGTCATGGAATTCATTAAAAGTTTTCCCAGTGCAATGTTTTCTTCTTACACACTAACCGTCTGGCCTCAAGGTGGCATTGTTACTGTGTGGAAGGCAGAGGGAGCCGGGCTGTCACATTCACAGACATCTCATTCGCCTAATCTCTGTGCTTCTCCAAAACTGGGGTCATACCGTTCAGGACCGAGGTGTATAGATAGCATCCTGCAGGCTCCTCTTTAGTGCTACAGCAGTTGGTTTAGAAGAAAATAGGTCAGTTTGTGGTCCTGATCGAGCAGTCATTTAAAGGGGGCTTCCAATCAGCCTGATACCACAAATCTTGAGACATGAGCTGGGGTTGGCGAAGGCCAAAATGTGTAGTCTTGAGCACCAAAAGCCGGGCACATAGGTAAGTAGTCTGGTGTTTTTCCCCTGAAGTGCTGAGCACCCGCTGACAGGGCTGGTTCCAGGCACCAGCCAACCAAGCAGGTGCTTGGGGCGGCACCTGGAGGGGGACAGCGCTCTGGCCGGTCAGAGAGAGGGGGGCCCTGGCCGGGCTCGCCGCTCTCCCCCCAGCGCTCCGGCTGGCCGGGGAGAGCGGGGCCGCCGCCAGGCTCAGCTCCCTCCCCTGCCGCGTTCCCTGCTGGGGACCGGGAGTGGCAGGATGCTTTTTCGCCTGGGGCAGCAGAAAAGCCAGAGCCGGCCCTGCCCGCTGATTTGATCGGGAGCTGTCAGTGAGGCACTCTGCATCTCTGGAACCTGGGCCATTTAATTTAGGTGCTTGAGGATGATCTGTCTGGAATATTCTGGCCTAAATCCCTGGAGGAGATTTGTGCATTCTGCTACCGCTTTGCTGCAATGAACAGCCTAGCCCAGAGTCTACGCAGCTGAGTGCTGGATGAGAGCTGTCTTATGAGAACATAAGAAATCTTAGAAAGTGGAAATGTCCATGCAGCCTGATGTATGCATCCTTTGCTTAGTCGATCTTAACTCTACCCCTTCTGCTTTCCTTCCACATCCTTCAATTGCTTCTGTCTCCTCATGCAGATCTACCAGGGGTCTCTTAACCTTGGTAACTGTGCTCTCCCCATTGTCCTCTCCCTTGGCCCATTCTTCCTCAGGTTGTGTGTCTAGTTCGGCAGAGGAGGTCTCTGGTGCCCTCTGCTTCTGTGAACCACCAGGAGCCTCCGGTTGGGGTTCCTGGCAGTGGGGCTAAAGAAGGGAAAAGGGAACGCACGGCATCCATTGACCTTCAGAACTTCCTCCGTGTGAGCTCCGTAGGTCTCCAGCTCAGGACCGGGGAGAGGAGGAGGCAAAAGGAGGCTTGGAGAGCCCAGCCAGTCTCTGCCAGATTCTCACCCCCTGTCAAACCCACAGCACAAAACAATGTTAGTAAGAGCCAGAGCCGTCCCTCTTCACGCCATGGAAACCCCAGCAAGGGGCCTCCAGGGGCAGCCTCCATTCAGGGCCGCCCTTGGCAGCATGGCTTCTGCAGGAGGCATTGCTCTCCTGTACCTCTATGCACATGTCCTTTGCTTCTGCTAGGAACACCCCTTCCCCAAATCTACCTAGCTCTCAGGGCTCCGATGGTCTGGGGAAGAGTGTTGCCTTACCCTGCTGCCACTTCTGCCTGGCCTCCTCCCCGCCTTTCATTCAAAGAACTAGAAGGTAACCCTGTGAGCTAAAAATCCCTACATAGGAATAACCCAGACAGGGGAGAATGAAGTCTTAGTCTCCCTCGGTTTCCCTGAGCTCCTCTACCAATGGGGAAGTGCAGCAGACAGCATGCACATCATTTTAAAGCAGGCTGGGACCTTGTAACCCTTCTCCCAGCGAGCCATGAGCCCTTGGCAGTAAAATACTGCCCCTTCCTGGGGAAGAGGGAACACATTTATAAATGTCTGGGAGATGGATCAGGCACTCAGTTCAGACACGTTCCAGATCCCCACTGCTTTATGAATGCAGCCTTTCCCCTTGTCTCTGAGGACAGTTCCTGTTCCTTGGATCAAAAAACAAAAGCCAAATTAAGTTTTTGTGATCCTACCAGCTGCGAATGCTGCCTTTGCTTCGTATGTTGCGTTTGTTTCTCCTTTCCTGTGTAGTTGGAGCCAACAGGGCAATGCTGAGCCCAGTTTGAATCCCCACGTCGGAACTTGCTCCCATGGCTTCAGTTTTGAGCCAGACATGGAGCGGGTCTCTCGTACATTTCAGGTTTGGATGCAGCTGCAATCTTGCCAGAAGGGCCGTACTTGGGAGATTGTGGCCCTAGGTGAGGAAGAGTTCTGGGAGCAGAGGGGGGATGATGCTGCTGCCATGTGGGGTTGCAGAGGAAATGTTTTGTCATTAAGGCACTGGCTTGGGGCACAGCAGATATTAGTTCATTTCTCAGCTCTGCTACAGGCCAACTGTCACCTAGAGAAATTCACTACTCTCTGTTCCCCATCTATAAAGTCCTTCCTCTCCCATCCTTCGTCTGTCTTGTCTATTTAGATCTCCAGGGCAGGGCAGGGACTGCCTCCTGCTGTGTGTCTATATAGTACCTAGCACAATGGGCATAATAATCTTTAAAAGATTGATGAGAACAACTCTTGGGGGTTTTGGTGCTATCTAGTCCAAACTCACATTCTGCCTCCAGCCTGAATCCTAGCCTAAAGCTAAGCCAGATCTGAATCACCTCCCCCGTGCCTCTCTAATTACTTCTATCCACATTATTTCAGTGCTATCTCTTCAGGGGCTTATTATACCTGTACATGTTACATCCACCTCTTGTCTCTGCCCTAGGCAGAGCGCTTCTACTAGACCTGCACCCACAGCACTGTAAGGATGGGTATAGTCATGCTGCAGTAGGCATGGCTGATTGATTATAACTGGCCAGAGATTACCTGGAACAATGCTATTAAATTCAGTACATTTCTCTCCTGGTTCTATTGAGTGCAATCATGAGGTGTGTAACTGACATCTTGTGGCAAGGCATTTGGGGGGCATTGCTAGGGGCATACCTCAAGGAGATTCAGCAGCAGGCTGGAGGAGAAGATGAGTTTCTACCAAGATTTATTTCCTACCCAATGATTGCCCAGGGAAGCTGTGTAAACCCCTTCTGTTTGTGGAACAAATACTGCAAGAGTTACTGCTGTGACCCCCTTGCCCTCCCCACTCCACTGGACAATTGCCTGTGCCCTTGCTACTCAAAAGCCTTGATATGCAACTGGCAGATTTATGTCTCACTGAAACTGATCTCTCATTATCTTCCAGCAGCCCTGAATAAAAAACTTTTGGCTAAAAAATAAACCCAATGCCATGTACATTGCATGCAAAGGTTGGGTTGAAATAGAAAGGAACAGACCTGGAGTGCTGTCTTCTGTTCCTATATGTGTCTTGCTCACCCTGAGCAACCCTTTATATTCTGGACACCCTGGTCGTACAGGGCAATTGACCCAGCTTAAAGTGGGTAGCAGATCTACTACAGTAGAGCAAAGAGTAATAACTTGTTAGCAGCATATGTCAGTCTGCATGCAGTCGGGCCATTGTGAGCTGTGGGTATGGCAGGTCTCAAGCTGAGGGCTGCTCTTGGCACAAAAGTTGGACCAGTTCAACTAAAATTGATGCAAACGCCCTGTGTGGATGCTCTGAATCTGATTTGACCATGGCTTATACCAGTTTAGCTAAAGTTGGCAAAGATGGATATTAGCCAGGAGTAAATCAAGTGTCCACCCTGGGTTTTGCAATGGTTTAAAGAAGTAAATTGTAAAACACATGTTTTGTTTAACTGGTGCAACTTTGGGGGTAGACCGGGCCTAAATAAGATTGGATGAGAGACCTCCAAAGGAGACCTATGGAGTGAAATCCTGGCCCTGTTGAAGCCAGTTGCAGCTTGCCATTCGCTTCAGTGGGGCCTGGATTTCCCCACAGTGTGGTGGCACACTGTCAGGGTTCCCTCCCCACTCTGAACTCTGGGGTACAGATGTGGGGACACACATGAAAGATTCCCTAAGCTTATATTCTGTGGACAGTATTGCTGCCACCACCAAGTGATTTAAACAAACATTCAGGGAGGAGCCACTTGGAGCCTTCTTCACCCCCTTTCCTGTGGGATCCTTGAGAATAATATACAACCAAATAGGTTAACAAGATGAGCACAGACCAGACCCGTGGGTTTTTAGTGTCCTAAAAACCCATCAGGTTCTTAAAAGAAGAACTTTATTATATAAAAAAAATAAAAGCAGCACCTCTGTAAAATCAGGATGGAAGTTAATTTTATAGGGTAATAAAAAGATTTAAAAACACAGAGGATTCCCCTCTAGGTTTGACTTCAAAGTTACAAAACAGGAATAAACCTCCCTCTTGGCATAGGGAAAATTCACAAGCTAAAAGAAAAGATAATCTAACGCATTTCCTTTCTATTACTTACAATTTATGTAATTTTAGATATCATTTCAGGATCTTTTTAGGAAGTGTTTTTTTCCTGCCCTGGTCTCTTTCTTTGTCTCAAGAGAGAACACAAACAAAACCTCCCCCACCCCCCCGATTTGAAAATATCTTCCTTCCCCATTGGTCCTTCTGGTCAGGTGCCAACTAGGTTAATTGAACTGATTAACCCCTTTACAGGTAAGTGATTCTGTTCCTCTGGCCAAGAGGGATTTTATATGACTGCATACATAAAGGTTGTTACCCTTCCCTTTATATTTATGACACACACTAATAATAGTGATTCATGGCACTCTTCCCTCTTGGTCTTGGTACCATGGGTGCAAGGCTGTCTTTGGGTGATGCCTTTTCTGCTCTCAACCCTGACCACTTATGGTCTTTACAGTCCTACTCTAATTTTTTACAACAGCAGGTGTCCTGGGCAAAACCCATCTGGGGAGCTACATTCGGCCTACGAAAGCTTTCCCCTAGCTTCAGGTGGATTCATTATTCTGCAGGATACTGTTTGGAGGCTACTACATTTTCTCCAACTATAGCTAGGGTTCAGTGATCCTTGTCCAGGTCTCTGGTTTTGTCTGCATAGCTTTCCTAGTGCCTTGGGATTTTAGCTGAAAGGTGCTATATAAATGTCAGCTGTTATTAGAAAATATATACTATGGATGTGATTCTCCTCTCACTTATACCAGTTTTACACTGGTGCAACTTCATTGCAGTGGAGTTAACTCATTTGATACTGATGTGAGCAGAGAATTAGAGAGAGAGAGAGAGAGTGTGTGTGTGTGTGTGTGTGTGTGTGTGTGTGTGTGTGTGTGCGCGCAGAGAATCAGGCTGTGTGTGTATGTGCATGTGTGCACGGAGGGTATATGGCTTTTATCTGTGCGTGGGCAGCTCTGCTGACACTACTTGTCAGCTGGGAATCCCAGTGCAGGGTTTTGCAATATCATTCACTTATTACCTTGGCTCTTCTTGTTTTCAGGAAGGGGAAAATATAGCTGAATCTTGCAATAATTGGTCAAAACATACCTCAGCATTACAGAGCCAAATGAAAGCTTTGTTGCACAAAAATGTGACTTATTCGTCAAGTTGTTTTCTTTATGAACAGATAGGATGAATGGTGCTCTATGAATGCAAGCTAAGGGAAACCAGAGCACTTTCATTTGGAGAGAAGGTGGTCTAGCAGGGTGGGTAGTGATGTGGGAGTTAGGGGACATGGGTTCTATTCCTGGTTCTATCCCCGACCTGGGGGGTGACCTTGGACAATTCTCTTCCCTTCTCTGGGCATATATTTCCCCTTCGACCCTGGCTCTGCCTTGTTTTTTAGACTGTAAGCTTTTTGGGGTCATGGCCATCTCTCACTATGTGTATGTACAGCACCTAGCACCATGGAGCCCTCAGAATGCCACCACCATACAAATAATAATTTTACAAACAAGAATCATAGCACTACTAGGTGCAGCTACTTCTGGAGGGACAGCAGTCAGCTCTAGACCCTACCAGCTGGGGCTGAGAGAGGACACCAGAGCAAACCACTTACTCCTATAAGCCATATGGTGGGATTTGTTAAGGGCATTACAAGTGCGGCATTAGCTTATTTTTTAAGGCCTCAGTTGAAAGAGGCCGTAAATAGTAGGGAACTAAATTTGATCTTTCAGAAGTACAAAGGACTGACTTAAGCCCACCAAGCTTTGAACTTCTGGCACTGGCAAGTCTAGATAGAACAAATGACATGCTTAGACTACTAAGCCATTCCTTAGTCACCTCAGCTGTCTATTCATCTGTGTTTAAACTGCCCAAGTACTCAATTGCAGCAGGAGTGCAGCAGCAGCCACAATTAATGTTGCATAATATTTTCCATTCTAACCCCCTGTTTTCAGACATTTAGAACTTTCTGAAACTTTCTCTGTTTGGGCTGAAATGTTCCAGGCTTGGTGTCTAAGATTGAACTTTTTTCTTTTTTAATTTGAGTGAAAACAGTTCTTTGTGCTCAAAAATAATGGAAAAAATACACCTGTGCATGCACATATTCTTGCAACCTATTTGAATAGGTCTGGTGCTGAAAGATCAGGGGGTAGGAAGTGGAAATGCAGCAAGGAACTAGCTCTCACTGAGAAGTGTCTTGGAACATTCCAGTGGAAATTCATTTTGATGTGGCAGGAGTGTTTTTAAAATCTCATTCAGTGCAATCAATGTTGCATGATGGCATTTAGCTCATAGCAGGCTCAGCTTGGCTTTATAGAATCAGAGGCTTAGAAGGGACTGCAAGACTCATCTAGTCTAACCCCCTGCCAAGATTGGGATTCAGGCAATCCTGGTGTCATCCTTAGTTCTCCCCATGTTGCAGGGCAGTAATCTGCACCAGCTCTTTACCTAGCACAGACTACTTGCTAGAAACGCAAGGCATGTGTGTGAATGGACTTTGGATATAATGATACCTATGTTCTTTAATGGTCCTGGTTTAAAGACAGATTCTTTTCAACCCTTAAGTGCCCCAGGACATCTAGTTCAAAGGTGCAATGCTGATGGAGCTATCATAGGAGACCATGGGTATTGGTGAGGTGGAAAGACCAATGGGTTCTCATAGCTTTGTTTCACCTCTTCTCATGCCCCACACTTGCATCTCAGCTGGGGCCACTTTAATTAATCAGTTTAGCAGCATATTATTAGAAACTGTTTTCAGTTCAATTAAGATCTTGCAATGTGTCCGTTGTGCCCATAAAAATGAACGGAGTCTCGTTTCTCCTTTATTAGGAGGTTTGTTGGAAGATTGAAATGTTAGCTTAGAGGCACTAATGCTGATGATAGCACTTAGAGTCCCCAGCTGAGAGCAGGGCCTTATTGTGCTAGACACTGTACGGCTACCTACTCAGACACTCTCTGCCCCAAATTGCTTACACGGGGCAGGTGACTTGTTCAAGGTCACATGGCAGGTCATAGCAAAACTAGGCTTCAAACCCATTTGAGTCGCAGTCCCGTGCCCTTCCCGCTGGGCCACGGGTGCTTCTTGAGAGATACTGTCTGAGTCAACAGAGCCAATGGAGCTACTCAGACTTATGCCCACCGAGCATCTAGCTCTTTGTTGTTTTGAAAACCAAGAGCTTTGATTGTGACAAATTCCACCTTCCTTGCACAATTGCACGCCACAAACACCAGGACAGTGGTCTCTAAATCCAGCGGGCTGTGGGGATAATCCACACAGCTGCAGTCTCAGATGGATACAGTTTTCCCCTCCCCAAGCCATCAGGGGATAGATGAGAGAGGCATGCTTCATTTTACGCCCCTCTAAAGCTGTTTCAACTCAGAGGACTGGCCAACAATGAATGCAGATTTCTCTAGGGGCCTAGACTGCTCAGGCTCTGAAGTTCAATTCAGGGTGGATGCACGGCTGGTGGTCTTCCAAACTTCTGACCAGTGCTGACCATTACACCCTCCACCTGCACTGTTTCCACCTCCCTTTGCGCAAGGCTCAACCCTCCGGACCATGACAGTGCAGAGTCAGAGGTGTTCCAGCTGGGGCACAGGAGAACTCACTTCCCCAGCAGGGCGGCATGTATTGTCTCGGCCACACCCTCACTCCTTGCTGGAGATGGGAATAAGGGACCAAGGCCCAGAGTCAAATCTGAGCCTTTACAACAGAGCAAAGAGCTGGGTTGGGCCACCAGTGGTCTGTCTGCCTGGAGAGGGGCCTGCCGAAGAAACAACAGCTTTGCTCATCTCTGGCATGGGTAGTGTTACACCAGGAATTAATGTGATCAGAGGAATCTTTATCACCCTGGTCTGTGCTATGGTACCCTGAGAATGGAAATAGCAAGGGAATGGCACCCAGGCAGAGGGGGACAGCAGGGAGAGATGGCTGAGCTGAACCATCCAGCACATGACCCAAGACCCTCCTCTTCTTGTCTGGCTGAGTCCCCAGCAGGGCTGTTCAACTGGGGCCAGAAAGCAGGTGAAAACTGGCTGCGATGGATAGACAATCACTCTGCGCTAGAGCGGGGTGGGGACAAAGCCTCTTGGTCCTGGCTTCACCACTCTCCCGTGCCAGTTACTCATGCAAGAGCTGCTGCTCAGGGAGCCTCCCTTTTCTTGAAGGAGTGAGAGCTGAGACAAGGCTACCTGGTTCTTTGCAGCTGTCAGTGTCGGAAGGGAGGCGGCTTAAGTATCATGATCCCCGTAGTACAGATGGGGAAACAGAGGCACAGAGAGGGGAAGGTCACAGCAGAGGTGGGAAGAGAATCCTGGTCTCTGACCTTCTTGTGAAGAGTTATATGTTCTCCTCCTTCAGCCCGCAAGAGCTTCCAGAAATGAGTATACCAGGAGCGTCACAGCAATTCCTGCTAGCTCTAATAGGGCTGTGTACAACATTGCCCTCCTTCTGTGCCCCTTTCCCCTTGCAAATGGCAATAGTTTGATGAAGATGATGGCAAGGTGGGGCTGGAAGGGAGCTCAAGAGGGGATCCAGTCCATCCCCCGGTGCTAAGAAAACATTTAAACAACAAAAAACCATCTTGGCTTTAGAGAGGGATCTTCTACCAAGGGGAGGAAGGAGGTGGTAGAGGAGACTAACACCACATACATCACAGTGCTTGTCATCTTGGCAGCATGAGGGCTTTCAAACTGGGAAGCCCCCTGCATTTATATGGAGATATAGCTATGCCGTTGGGTTGGGAGGCTGGGGGAGCAGCTGAAGAGGAAGTGCTGTTCCTTTAAGACAGAGGAAGGCCATGGCGGGGGAAGATAGCCCCTCCAAAAGGGAAGTTCCCTGTGTGTGTTTGATCCAAACTGAAAGGCTGTGCTAGTGGGTTTGCGGAGGGAAGATGCTAACGAAGCGTGAACTGGCTGCTTTAAGCAGAGGCTCCCGGGCAGCCTGTCACCATCTCACTTTCCTGCCTGTGTTTCATTTATTTATATTTTTAATTAATGGAAATTTCAGCTCCTGTTAGATCAGGAGGAAGCAGTAATAAGCAGCCTGTGTGGTACAGGAGCCCTGGACTTCTCACCGCTCTGGGCCAGATTTTTAAAGCACTTTTGGAAATCCCGTTAGGCGCCTGTCTGCATTTCAGACACCGCGTTCCTCGGGGTGTGTCCTTCACTGGGAGCCAACCCAGAGGATATGAAAACTGGGAACAAATGAATTCTGCTGGGTGCAAAGGAATGTGTGTGTGTTGCAGCAAAGGCTCTCCTGCCTCCGCCTAGGAAAACATACCGGCTTCGTCCCTCATCGCTCCTTTCCCCAGCCAGTCGCTCAGGGTGAAGGAACTGTGTTTGAACCAATGCCAGCGTTGATGGAGCCAAATAGGGACAGAACCATGTTTAAAACCATCATCTAATCTTGGGCACTGAGATAGAATGGAGCCCTGTCTCCTGCATCATTGCCTCTGCCATTTTCCACTCCACCCATGAACATGCGCATGCTAGTTCATTTGTCTCCATTCACTAGGGATGTCAGCGCCTGCCCCCATATCCCACTAACTGCTGTTAGGAGGGTCTCTCCCCCCAGAGTCTGAATGGGTCATCTCAGGTGGGTTCCTAATCTGACAGTTGTCAGCTGAGAGGTTTCAGAGATTGCAGAGTTTAAGGCCTCATTAGATCATCTAGTCTGATCTCCTGTATACCCCAGGCCATTAAATTTCACCCAGTTACCCTTGTACTGAGCCCAGTGACTTCAGTTAACCCAGAACATTTAAATCTTGAGCAGACTAAACTGCCTTGTGTGCCACAGGCAGAGCACTGGAGAGACTGAGGTACCACCAAGGCCCCTCCAAGGGCAAGGGATTGATTAGGTGACACATGCTCAGATGATGCTAGCAGACCATCCCCGCCCTATGCTGCAGATGAAGACAAATAAAACCCCAACGTCCCTCCCATTCTAACCTGGGGGGGAACTCCTTCACAGCCCCAAATCAGTTTGACCCCAGGGGTGGTGAGTTGTATGGGCCTGTGGTGCCCGTGCTCCAGCAAATTAAGGGCCCCCGGCTCCACCAATATTTGGGGCTGGGTTTCTCCCCTGGCCCCGCCTGCTGCCCCTGTGTGCCTCCCCTGAGCATCCCTGCTTGCTCTGGGCAGCGGGCGGCTGCCCCCTGCAGTTTGGCACTGCGCTCCCTAACTGGCCACTGCTGGCTACAAGGGAGCGGTGCCGGGGGCAGGCTGAGGCGGCTGTTGTGCCTGAGGAGGGGAGGAGGCGCATGGCAGCCTCTCCCCCTGGCAGGTGACTCTGAGTCAACTCCGAGTGGGGCTTTGGGGGGGCTTATCCTGGCTGGACCTCCTGAGCAGCAGCCTGAGAGGGCTTGGGTGAGTGTCGTGCCGGGGAGGGGTTCTCCTCCCCCAGAGCTCGCTGCTGCTGGCAGAAAGAGGGCTGGGGGGAGTCTTCCTCTCTGGTCTCCCACCCCAGTCCCGGGGCAGCCTGTCTGCACCCCAAATGCCTCATCCCCGGTGCAGCCCCACACCCCCTCCTGCACCCCAACTCTCTGTCCTAGCCCAGAGCCCCCACCCAGCATCCAAACCCCAGTCCAGAGTCTGCACCCCAACTTCATACCCCAGCCCAGAGCCTGCACCCAGCACCCCAACTCCATCCCAGAGCCTTAAGCAGGTAGGTATGTGTGGGGAGGTGGGACTTGGACCAGTTCTGGGCACCACCAAAAATTATACAGACCTGCCACCCCTGTTTGACCCTGAGCACGTGAGCAAGGCACACCAGCCAGGCTCCAACTGTGGTTAATCCCTGATACTTCAGAGGAAAGGGAAGAAAACCCTAGTTCTGCATGGTATCAGTTTCATCCTTAACACACTGATGATCATATTTCCAAACCTCTACATCCAGCAGCCTCCAAGGTATTTAGGCTGCTAATGACCATTGATTCCAATTGAGGATCTGGACCTATGTGCCTGGTTGCAAATTGTGAAGTGTAGCAATCTCATTGCATGTTCGCTGTAGGGAAGATCTAGAGCCTTTGTATGCACTGGTATAGCTGAGTGGGCTGCCACTAAGGGAACGGCAAAGCTAGTGCAGCTCAGATTTTATGTACGTTGGCCGGAGTGTGTGGGGACCCAGGGCTGAAGAAACAGGAATGCTACAGAGCAGCATTCAATTGCATGGGCAGAGTTATGGGAAATGGGGGCTGGACTGAAATCCAGGTCAGGATTAAGATGCATTGATGGGGCCATATGAGGGTATGGTACCGGAAGAGCAGGGTCACCGCAGATCAAGACAGATGTGGGTTAACAGAGGTGTGGGTGAGCTCAGGGCAGGAGGTACAAGAGATCAGAGCCTTCTGGAGGTCCAGTACTGGAATAACAGGCCTCCTCTGGTCAGGACTGAGGTACATAAACAATTGTGGCCCTACCAAATGTAGAGAGTTGGGTAACACAGCATAGACAAGCTCGGAGTCATTCACATTAAAAAGAACCATTTCAAATGCTCACAGTGTTGGCTTCTGAATGACTGGAGCTATAGCTCTCAGGAAAGGAATGTAGGAGGAATTCCAGGCTGCTCAATGAGGACAGCTGCAGAGTGCTCAGCTGTGGTGAAGAAAAGGAACTAAAACATGAGACAGTAGCAAGGAAGTACTAGAGAATCACACAAGAAAATATTATGACATTCTGTACTAGCTGGGCCGTTGTTCTGATGTGTCAATGCCAACAGATGATGGCGGGCGGCAGCTCAGGAATAAGTGGCATTAGCAAAACAGGGTGGTGACTCAAACCTCAAATAGCAAGGGGCACAGGTCAGGAAAGAGCTGCATTGGCAAAGGAGCTGAGAAGTGGTTCAAAGCCTAGACTAGCAAGGCGGGGGGGTGCTGGGATTTGCAGCTCAACACTGAAGTGTGTTAGCAGAGTGTAATGGGGAGGCAGGGCCTGGGAGTCATGGTTTTACCCTGTATTGAAAAAGAATTATTTTTATCTTTGCATGATGGTAGCACCTACACCTAGAGGCTCCCGTATGGAGCATGGTACTAAGTGAATACAAACAAATGTGGTAAAAGACCATCTCTGCCCCCCCAATCTTGAAATCTAAATAGGCTGACAGAGCAGGAGAGAAGGAGTTTTATTATCACCTGTGATTAACTGAAATGCCACTGGGTAAAAAGAAAATGAATAAAACCCTAAAGTCCTCAAAGAAGCAGCTGTAGGTGGTACTGCCCCCCTCTGCCTCCCCCAAATTAGAACTAGGGTGTGGTCTACTGGCACTAATTACGAATCCTGGCAGAAACTGCTGGGAGAGGGCAGGGCCTATATCAATCAGCCCAGCTTCCTTCTGTTCTCCCCCAGACCTCCACATTTCTGTGGTGTTCAGGTCATCCTGGCCCACTAAGCAATAATATAGTGACATCTTCCGTTTCACAGATGGGGCACTGATGCACCAGGAATTTGCACAGAGTTTATCGCAGAGCTGAGAATTTGCTCTAGATTTCCTGAGAGCTGGTCCAGCACTTTAACCAAAGCTCACCCTTTTTCTAACAATAGTGTTTTAAAACAAGAAAACAAAAACTCAACAACAACAAAACATTCATTATGTTGGGGAAACACCACAAACAGGATTCCTAACACAAACCATGAGCAAAAGACCTGCCCCCAAGTAAGTTTGGTAGTGTCCTTTTTCCCTTCAGGGTCTTAAGTCCAACAACCCAAAAGATCACCCCAAAAATCCCAAAAGTCCAACACCCCCCCCAAAAGTCTCTCTCCCTGGTCAGTGCAGCCCCAGAGTTCAAATGTTTATCTGCAGAGTCTTACCCCCTCAGCCTGGGTGGAAATGGGGGGGGAAGGGGCACGCAGAGTGTTAAGGGGCACCTTACGTGAAGGCCAACTGCCCTGCCTCTCCATGGGGTTCTGGTGCAGCCTTCACCACGAGCCACTCCACTCCACCAGCCGTCCCATGAGCCGCTCTAGCCATCCTGCAAACTGCTCTGCTCTGCCCTGCTCACTGTCCCACAAAATGCTCCACTCCGCTCCCCCTGGGCTGCTCCAACCGTCCCACAAACTGCTCAGCTCTGCCAGCTGCTTAGCAATATATCTTCAGGCTCCCCCACTAGTTAACACAGCACTCAGTAATCTCAGCTCTTTAGTGATTTCAGCTTGTAGTAGGGGAGCCCCACTGCTGGTGCACCATTGGCCCAAAGTAAATTCAGCATAGCAGCCTGTAACTAGACTCTTAAGGGAATCAAAATTAGCTCTCCTATTCAACAGTGGTAGCAGTAGTACAATTAGTGTTTCAGACCCTCAAAAGAAGCCTATACAAATACCTGTTCCCACTCTCTCTTAATTCACTGGGTTTGGGAACCCATGTCCCTTGTCTAGCGAGTGCTACTTAGTTGATAGTGAGTCCCTCTGTCATAAAAAGTTCCACTGGCCTTGATTCACATAATCAAGGTAACAACACTTTATTCTTCCTGCCCCAATAACAGAGAAACTGGGGATCCCACAGCAGCCAAAGTGACCATTTTGGGCTGCTGTAGGCTCATGCTAGGCGAAGTGGGTGTGCCTATGCAAACAAGATCAGCCCCTGAAGTTCTTTTCCACAATTTGTCACAATTCACCACCAGATGTCAGGGTAGAGCTCATCCTGACTCTGCTTACATCCCTCCATTGCAGGCCTGGTGCTGGAGAAGTTCTGTGCCCCTGACGATTATTGGGGGGGGGAGGGGGCTGTGTCCCTACTTGCCCCCCTTTGCGCACACCCCGTCAATGGGAATTTTGCCGCAGTAAAGCTGGAGTACAAACTAGGGACCTACGGATTTTTCTCAGAAATAAAAACTAATAAACATCCTGGGTGAAATTTTGCCCCATTGCTGTCAGTGAGAGTCATGGATTTCACCTCTTCCTTTTATAGAATGCCCCCTGAGGGTCCCAAGGTGACTTACTTAGGGATGTACAAACTGATTCACAGATAACCCAAGGATCGCTTTGCCCACCACTCTGGGGTGAAACACAGCACCCGGGGGCCCCTGGTACTTTAGGCTTGAAAGAGAAGCCCCCAGCTGGCTGAAATTGCAGATGTTGTAAATTGCAGTGACGTGAGTTAATTCTTCCCTAAAACTTCTTTGCAGAGCTGGTGCTGCATTTACAGAGATCAGAACCACACTTTCCAGTTTGTTTATGGGCTTGGAGAGGGAGGGGGTTTGGTCTGTAAACACTGGGTGACTTGAATTATCTTGAAACAGGAGAAGGGAGACCAACTGTATGACCTCTCCAGCATGCAAAGGGAGCCAGCTAGCGTTACACCGCTATCACTTATTTATTTGGATTTACACAGTACATTAATAAAAAGAGCCAATCCAGGGCTTTAGGTGACTTTGCTGTATATATTAAAAACGCAATCATACTAGTACCAACAAAAACAAATCCAGCAGCCTTCCCAAAACTAACAAGGGGGAAGAAATAGAAATACGGCATTATAAATTAGAGAGAGAGTGAGCCCTGTCAAAAAGTCTCGATCCCAGGCTGTGTGTGGGTGGAGGTAGGAGTTTGGTCCAGGCCCATCTCTTGTGCGTAGTATGGACTTGCTGTCTGTTGCAGAATTGCTTTAAGGTACTGGCGAAATTTTGACTTTCCTTCCGCAGAAAGGCATACAAGTCTAGCTCCTCGGCTGGTGTAGACTGACTGAGCACCACTGAAGTCACTTTCATGCCGATATTGACATTGGTCTGCTGTTTTCAGTAGAGTTACACTTCTGTAAAACCACATTAATAGAGTGGAGAATCGACCCCCTACAGTGTGAATCTGATCTGGGATTGGTGTTGATTTCATTGGCTACAATAGGATTATTGTGCATTGTTACCAGTGTAAGTGAGTTTAGAATCATGCCCATGGCCTTGTTTTTTCTCCACTACAGAGCACCGCTCCTCGCAAATGTCTGCGTTCGCTGGCACAGTTTAATCCCTTCATTGTGGTGATGCAAGAAGCAGTGGGCAGAATTGGGGCAGTACATGGTGAGAGCAGAAAATGGTTAGAGGTCGGGATTCTGAAACAAATGACAGCATAGTCAGTTTTCTCTCCAGACTTATCACTCTTGGCTTTTAAAGCACCAATTGTCATAGCAGCTGGGCGCTGATTTTGGTGGGAATTTTATTTCAACTTCCAGGAACAATCCACCAGCATGCTGCCCCTTGGGCGCACCAGGCTCCGTCGCGCTAATCTGTGGGCCCCCTATCCCCTCAGCTCCAAGTAGCACAGAACACAAGTACCCTGTGTATACAGATGCAATGGGGAAAATCCCCTAGGATGTGTAGCTTTTCCTCCAGTCAGAAGCTTTAATAACTTTTAACCTGGAAATAAAAGTTGTGATACAGCCCAGAATAATCTGAAGTGCTTGTTTCCATCCCATTGGCCTGCTCTCTCTCTGCCGGAAAGCCATGAGTCATCACTCTTAGCTTTACCAGTCTCGTATTTTTTTTTTCTAACCAGACTGAAGAAGTGAGAAAGCAAATAGGAATAAATACCTCCAGCCATAAAAATGAAATAAATCAATATCCCTCCTCTGAAGCCGGAGATGCTTAATAGGCAAAGATCACTGCCAGATTGTAAAAAGGGTGTTTAGTGAGTAGCTAGGGCAAGTTTAACCCTCAGAAATAAATAGCAGAGCAGCTTTTCTCACTGCAGAATTAAATAACTTTAACTCTGGGTGGCTGTGATGAATAGGGGAACATCTGGCTGCAACACTCAGTAGCCTGGGCCCAACATAGTAAAGGAGCCTAAAGATCTGGGATGAAGACCATGCCTGATGCTCTGCTCCTGTGGCACAAGGGTAAAGCTTGTGTGACTGTTCTCAGGCCACTCAAGATTGTGAGTCACCAAGTTACCCCCGGCCTCCAGCGTGAAGGAATCTTTCTTGTGGTAGCTGGGTGTCAGCCCACTAACACCACCAGCCTTTCATGAACACAAGCACTCTACTCTGGGATATGCCAGCCCTAACATCAGTTTGTGGGTTAACAATAGGTGTGCCCCAAGTCCCTTTGAATCGTTCCACTCTGACATCCAGCCCCTGACACTAGTTGCTCAGAGAAATCTCAGATCCTCTGCCCCCAAAGATGCAGTGTACCCCAGTTTACCACTTCTATCTTAAACCACCACTCCTGTAAACCACACAGCACTCATGAGCACTTAGGGTAAAATAAAAGTAGGTTTATTTAAGAAAGAATAAAGATTTAACTGAAAGTGGGGGAAACAAGTGGCTACGACACAAAACAAAATCATAAAATGCAAACCTTGCTCTAAACTTATCAATAGTTATTAGCTTTCCTATCTAGCCAAGTCAGCTTCCTCTCCCCCCCCACCCCCCCAGTTCAGTCTGTGCAGAGCTGGCTGGTTTCACAAGAACCAGGATCCAAGTGTTCACGAAATTCCCCTGCTTTTAAGGGGTTTCCTCAGTGAATGGGGTATAGGATGCCTTTCCCTACAGTGTTCTATTGAAACAGCTTTTAGTCTTTATTCAGAGCCAGGGTGGTGACCTGCCTGCTGTAAGGGTCCTGTTAACCTCCAAGGGGTTTCCATCGTTTGCAGTTGTCTTCAATGGTTTTCCATTGACTGTGCCGGGATATGGCAAGGGTAGGTAACAGAACCTTGCGTTGCCTCGCCAACTGGCTAGGGAGGGGTGACAACTCCCTCTTGCATGAATGGGTCACCGCTGAGACACAATATCCCAGTGACTAATTTCTACTCCAAGTCCATAAAGCCTACATTTGATATAAATACATTGTTCCTTAAATATTACCTGTACATATATCTCTCAATGATTGTGAGTCGTGACAAGTTATGAGCTTTCTGTAAATACTTTACATGTTATGCTTTATGAGTAAATATCCTATAAGACATGCATTTGGTGTAGTGAGTTTGTCAGGTCTGAGGTGAGAGTTGTTAGCAAAGAACAGGGGACCTTTTGCCAAGGAGCCTCTGTGTTGCAGCTTCTCTCTGCAGGCGATAGAGCTTTCTCGGGGGCTGGTCTGAGACCATGGAAGGTCTCCCTGGGAGCTAAGAACCATCACAAAGCCCATCCCCTTCCGCTTCAAGTGCCAGGTGCATTTCCTCAACCTGCCTTCTCTGCTATAACCACAGAGCAGCACATACATTAGAAACCCCAACCAATCAAACTATGCTGCACACACTACTTTCCCCTGGAAGAGAGGGTAGGAGAGAGCAAGTGACCCATGTATGACAGATGTTAGTCAAGTTGCTTAATGCACTATTGGAAGGTGCTCAGATATGTGATCAGGGCAGCATAAGAACCTTTAGAGTACAGAATTCTGAACAGGGCATTTCTTCCTTTCACTTCCATTAACAAGCCATTCCAAGTGGACACAAGAATCAAATTTGGGTTCTTTCCCCTTAAAGGCTATTGCCAGAGTCCACGCTGGGTAGGCATGGGAATTAATCCAGGTTCTTCTTTACCCACAGCCAGCACCATGAATCCATTCTAGGTTTGCACAGCATGCCACCTCAAGCTCTTCTCCGTCTGGGGGATCCTCCTAGAATCCATTCCGGGTGGGCACAGGGGATCCAGTTCAGCCTTATGTATGCTCTGGGAAGTAGCATAATCCCTTATGAAACTTTGCAGGAGGTCACATGATACAATGATTTTACAAATTTGCCATTTACTGCTTCTAATATTTGCAATATTACAGCATTCCTTATGCCTTTAGTGGGGAATTATCAAAAAATCACTAAGAATTTTTAAAAGGTTTATGGTCCTAATCTAGAAAAACACTTCAGGACATGCTGAAGTCTATCCTTAGTCAGGAAAACACCTAAGTATGTGGTTAAGTGCTTTCTGAACCCAGGGTGTTCTCCTGAATTGGAACCTAAATGCTTTGCTGAATAGGAATGGGATCACCACCATGTTCCAAGTTAATCATATGCACAAATGCTTTGCTGACTCAGGGCCTGCATTAGTCAATAGTGCTCAGTGTATTTCATTATGCGTAGGAAACTAACATCACTGCCCACTCTAGAAGTATTTCATCTTATGGAACACTGCACATCGCAGAATGTTTCTGACATGTTTTAAAAGAACAGCATCCCCAGGTCAAGTAAGAGAGGAAATATTTTCTATGCATTAATTTGATTTTTTTTGGATCAAACATGTGATGGATTGTTCACCCCACACAAGATTAGAAGGGGTTAAAGTGTGTGTGTGTGGGGGGGGGGGCAATTAACTGCCCAGTCTGCACCTGAAAGAGTCAGGGGAGTTGATTAAAGGAGGCTTAGCTGGGCAGGAATAGGCAAGGCCTATAAAGCTCAGGAACTGAGACTAGAGAAGGCACCTGGGAAAGGCTGCAGGCAGCAGTCACTCCCTGGGAAAATGAGGGAGTTTGGTTTGGAGCTGGTACTCCTGGAGAAGGGGGGAAACCAGGAAAAGTAGGAAGCAGTTTAGGGAAGGAACAGTGAGGGTTGAGAAAGATCCCAGAACTGCTAAGCTGAGGGTCCTTGGACTGGAGCCCAGAGAAGAGGGCTGGCCTGGGTTCCTCTACTGGCCATTGGGGAAGTGGCACCATCAGGATAGTACAGGAGAATGCTGCCTGGGACTGTTTGCCTAGAAGAACTTTGAGTAGCCCTGGAAGGGGGAAACAAGGTGACTTGGACTGACAGCTGAGTCATGAAGAGGGTGCTGCAATTCCTGGAGTGAGGCGGGTCCACAGGGTGAGAGGATGATGGGAGATGCACCATCTGAATAGGGTGCACCAACTGGCAGAGCTAAGCCCCAGGAGAGCCAGCAGGAGTTGCCTCTGTGGTGAGTGGACCCTGTCACACGTATCTCAAATTTTGATTATATAATGGTACTCCAGATGCTGTGTACAAATCTGGACTGTGTCCATGCCATGGGAAGACACTATACTGTGAAATGTGGCACTGTCATGGTTCTAGTATATTTCACACTCTTTCATGTGGTCTGTTTAGAGCAGCTGAAATCTCATCCTAAGGAAGACATGCCAAATAGAGGCTATTCAGATCTAAGCTAACTATGAAAAAGTATATTCAGAGCAGGCCTGCTTCTGCCAGCCCTGCTCCTGTTCAGTAATGCCCTTCTCTGAGCAGTCTCATCGGTTTCAATGGGGGTGATCACAGAGTGAGGTGCAGCTCAATATAAAAGTGGCAGAATCTAGCCCAATATTTGCATGAGATGACCCCAGCCAGGCAGTGTCTGGAGGACTTGCTTGTGGGCACAAAGAAAGTGTCCCTACCTCATGTGGGCACAATTCCTGCCTTGGCTCTGATTAGCCCAGCCCAGGCATGCTGGCCTGGGACTTGAAGTCCTGGGTTCTGTTCCTGGTTCTGCTAGAAGTTTGCTGGGTGACCATACGTGAATTGCTTTGCCTAACTGTGCCTCAGTTTCCCCATGTGTAAAATGGGGATAATGATACTGACATCCTTGTAAAGAGCTGTGAGATCTCTGGCTAAAAGAACTAGCCTCTTCTAGGCAAACAGTCCCAGGCAGCATTCTCCTGTACTATCCTGATGGTGCCACTTCCCCAATGGCCAGTAGAGGAATCCAGAGAGGCTAATCCACCAATCCTCTTGGTGGGGCGCATGTTAGCTGGATCTGTGCTGTGCCTTGCTCTGCCTCCCACCACCAGCAGTGGGGTGCCGCACTGGGTGCCCCCAAAGAACTGGCCCCACAGAGTACAGGTAGAACTTCAATAGTCCCACTTTGGGGCAGTCCCACTGTTTGTTCCGGGAGGAGGGCTGGGACTGGTCCTCAGGTTAAATATGTTACGCCTTTGGCGTACAGAATGCTGCTAATACTTTACTCTTCAGTGGACTCTGAATCAGGCCTCCTAAGTCAATGGCTTTGTATTGTTGCCAATGGGTAAGGTACTGGCCTGTGACACCCCACCCCTGCTAGCTCCTCTCTGCCCTCATCACTCGCCCTTACAACCAGTAAAATGTGGGAGGGCATGGCCCCCTGTTTTCCCCCACCCCCGATTCCGGTGCCCCAGTACCATGCTATTGTCTTGTTGGCACTGTTTTCTGAAGCGGGGGAGGAGGGACAGGTGATTCTTGGAGGTCCTGGTTTCCCTGTGATATTCTGAGAGCTCATGCCCTTGGGATAGCCATTTGGTGAGAATTCTTACAAGCTGCTTGACAGCCTGGTTCAAGGCTCATGGGAATCCATGACTGACTGGGGGTTTGTATTAGGCCATTAATCTCTGAACTCAGAAACAGCTCAGGGGAAGGCCCCTGGCATGGTGGATCAGGCAGCTGGTATCTCTTGGTGAACTGGGCTCTGAATTACCTGCAGGCTGGAGTTCTGTGGGGGAAGGATTTTGTGTGATTGTGGATTGAGTGAAGCGTTCTTTGTTCGCTAATTGAAACAGTCAAGACTTCAAATGAGGCACTTCTGTATTACTGAAGTTAGGAGCCTTTTGGGTTTTTTTCCTCCTTTGCACTGAGGCTTCAAGATACCAGGACATAAGTCTCTGTGTCTGCAAAAACCTGCTTAAGAAAGGGAGCGGTGGGAATGGCACAGAGCCAATCTCATCCCCTCTGATTCCTGCATTGCTGTATTTCAGCAAATATTTTGCAAAAGGGTTGAATTTCCAACAGGTGAATGGCTCACAGAGCCTTGCAAATGTAAAAAGAAAATGAAGATTGTTTTTAGCTGACATTTAAACCTCTTTTACTAGCCTGTCATGCTGGTTCCCATCGGTTAGGCGAGACATACTTTCCTTGAAGAAAAGGATATTTATAGCAGTGTAGGGTGATAACAGGGAAATCTCCAGGCTGCCATACCTGTCAGCATAAGGTTACTTATGAATTTAAGGTTAGCAACGAATACTAAGTTGTGCGGGACTTGTAACTACAGTGGTCCCTGCTGTTCAGTCCCGCATACAGCTCAGCCAATGCATCCCAGTCCTGATGGTACCCACTGATGTTGCAGATGAGGGCAAGTGCATTCAAGTCTGCTGTGGATTTGCAGTCTGGCTAAACAACTTGGTATTGGTTGCTAACATTAGATTCATTGTGACCTAAAAGCAAACTTAAACAGACATGTCTTGGTGCACGGCCTCTGTCATTGTTGCTCCAGCCAGCCTCCAACTCTGCCTTGAAATGTCTGTGGCCACAGTCCTGTAACAGAGTCAGTGCAGGCAGATCCTTGTGTCTGTGCAGATCCCCACTGCCTTAATGTAGGAGGCAGGGTGGCCTACTCAATAGCATGCTGGCCTGGGACTTGAAGGCCTGGGTTCTGTTCCTGGTTCTGCTAGAAGTTTGCTGGGTGACCATACGTGAATTGCTTTGCCTAACTGTGCCTCAGTTTCCCCATGTGTAAAATGGGGATAATGATACTGACATCCTTGTAAAGAGCTGTGAGATCTCTGGCTAAAAGAGCTAGGAATTGTTATTGAAGGACTGTAGGGTCGGGGCCTGTATCTTGACCCTTTATCCTTTGTTTTTAGGTACAGACATGACAAGTCCCTCCCTCTTTCTATTGGCAGTGTTGGTCAGTGCCAGAAATGGCTCCATCACTTAAGCTGGGGCCCTGATCCTGCAATCTCAGACACATGGTTGTTGCCATCAAGGG